>NC_133622.1:38225036-38440036 GCF_048593235.1 Sminthopsis crassicaudata
TGCAGCAAATATAAAGCTAAGTGGTGCCATAGTACACAGAGCATTGGGGCTGAAGCCAAGAAGACTCATCTTCCCCAGTTCAAATCCAGATTCAGATACTTACTAGCTATGTGATCCTGGGCAAGTCACTTAACTTTGTTTGATTCAATTTCTTTATCTATAAAATGGGCAGCAGAAGGAAATGGCAAACCCCTCTAATATCTCTGCCAAGAAAACCCCAAATGGGGTCACAAAGAATTGGACATTACTGAACAACAATATAAAAGCATTTTGCAAGCTTTAAAATGTTATATAAGTGCTAGCTATTATTATTAATCATAATAATAATAACAAAACTTCTTAAAAGCTGAGGGGAATTAGTCAATTGGGAACGTGAAGAAGAGAACCAAAACTCTTTTCTTATTTCACAGATAAATATTGTCCTCTGATTGAGCTACAGAGAGAAATCAAATCATGTTGAAACAATTCCTTGCCTTTTACTGGGCTTCCAGGGCCTTCTACCATCTTCTTCTTCTTTTTTTTTTGAACAGAATGTTTGCTTTATATCATATTTCTTTGTCTTTTAAAAAGCATCTTTGGTAACTATCTAAGGGCTTGTGAGAGGCAATGTGGTATTGCAACTAGACCTGAAGAGTCAGTTTAAGTGACCTTGGAAGTGTGACTTAGCCTCTCAGTGATGCTCTAGGCCCACGTGTTGCAGGATCTGCTGATCTGCTCTGGTAGAGGGAAGAATTTTCCATGCCATTGAAATCACAGGTATGGAAGAAAAATCCTAACTCAACCTGTAGACGTCTCACCTCAATTTATCACTATATCTTCTGAAATAGGAGTTCCTTTCTGCTGAGTGCTCCATTTTTATTTTCTTTAACTGAAAAACAGAAGTGCCTAGAAGCTGTTTTCCTCATTGCTGACAGAAGGTGGAATAATTAGAAGTTGACTACAGCATGTTTTTATAGGGTGAAATGCTTTCCAGTTCAGTCAAGAAACTGAATTCACCATAACTAAGACCAAAATAAAAGGGTCTTCACATTGAATTGAAAAAATCCCCACCCAATGCTTTGAAATTGACTTGGGTTCCCCTAGCAGAATTTTAATTTTATACTTTAGTTGATGCATAGGATACAGATGGGGCATTCCACAGATGAAAGCAATGGGGACATCAACACTGCTAAGTAAAACAGATTTCATATATTAGTCAGGCAGATAAAGGTTAAAGTCTTGCAGAGAAGGAGCTGTTCTTGGCTTCCTATTTGCCCTGGTTCTGCTTGGTTGTTTTTCCAAGACATGGATGGATATCCTTGAATTTCTTACCATTTATTTGCAGTGGCATAAATATATTTTAACTCGTATATCTCTCTCTCACTTGAGATCTTGTGACCAATTAAAATGACTGCATTATATAAACTAGAGGAGTTTGGAAGGTATTCATTTCCAAAATAAAACCAGGAAATTTTGCATAGCATCTGGGAAAACCAACAAAGCCTTTTAATTAAAAAAAAAAAGACATATCATTTGAAAACAGTCGGGGGAATAAGCCTAGAGACTTGCCTTTGGTGATGCTATTCACTTCAGGTCACTTCAATCCAATCCAACCATGATTTATTAAGTTCCTACTACTTGCCTTGCAAAGAGAAAAACATTCTCTGCCCCTATTAATTTTCCACCCTCTCAAGTGGATCTGGCAAAATTCAATTCATCAGAGAAGTTATTTGAACTACTGTTCCCTGTTTTAATCACAGACAAAATGAAAATACAAATGAGGTTAGGGACTGGGAGAGGGAGAAGAGGAGGGGGAAGAGAAGGAGGAGGCAAAGAAAGAGAGAGAGGAAGAGAGAGATGGAGAGACTGATAGTGAGAGTGAGATAGAGACACACAGAGAGACAGAGACAAATACGGACAGAGACACACATCCAGAGGCAGAGACAAATCTCTAACCCTAACCTTCCTTTCCCATTCCAAAGCAGGACAAAGAAAAAGAATTGAAGCCTTTCCTAGCATGTCTTCAAGAAACAATCACCCAGGTTGCTTTTGACTTTCTCTGGTTGATTTCCCAGAGATAATCCAACTGAAGGCTTCACTACACCATGAAAGCTTTCTGGTAAAAAGCAGGTCATTGTGCCAAAAAAAAATAATATAAACAAACAGCAAACAACATTCAAAGAGTGGAGAGAGAGGAAATTCAGAGTTTTTTTGCCTTTCCACTGATTTCTTGCCAAAGGCCATTGGGTTTAAGGAGGAGGTGAAAGTCATGGTTGTTTGAAACTTCCTAGGATTGTCAGGGCAATCAAGGAGGACGACCAGTTGAGATAACGATTTAGATCTCAGTACTGGCCAGTTGGGCAACGAGATAGATATTTAAATTATACTTAGAAATATCTACTCCATCCCCTAAACCCTCCTTTTGTCTCACTTCTTTGAAGGCAACATCTGCTCGTAATGATGTGGCAGTCCACAGGCTAATGTTGTTCAGCTGGATCTACAGATGTCACCATGCTGTAAACGGGATGTGATAATTTCTTCATTTTTTATGTGACACTTGGAAAACACCCTATTTTTTCATTTAGGAAGATCAAACACCACTAACCACACATTTTTGTATGGTTTTTGGTGCTACACAAATTATCTTTTCAAAGTTATTCTCACTTTGTTTCTTCCCTTGTTTTTGTAACCAACTTTATTTGGAAATAGATTGTCTGAGGTCTGAGTGGGGCAAAGAGAAAAGGACTGCAGGCAGACCATTTTTATAATATTATAAATGCTTTGATTGATTGCTTATTATTACCTGTTGGGAAATAATTCCCATTAAGTGTCTTAATCCTGAGTATGAAGTTATTTGGGGGTCACATATTGCTTTGCTTCTAGCAGTGAACATCTGAAGTCTTTCTACTTAAATACATTTTCTGAAGATGAATAATTTAAAAAAATATTTATTATAAGCTTACTATGTACCAAGCTGTAGACACAAATGCAAAATTAAGAACTATAGATACAAATACATGCAAAAGCTACTGAAACCCTCAAGGAACTTACATTGTAAAAGCAAGGCTCAACCCATGTAAGTTGATACATTTGCAGGGTGAATGGCAAAGCCTGGTGTTGGAATAACTTGGAAAAAAATAAAGTCAGGAAATTAATATTTAAGCCTCAAACTTTGTCTTGTATGCCTATTTTTTTGGTCCCTCATTATTACTGGGAACCCAGGAAGGAATGTATCCTTAAATACTTACTTAGTAGTTGTGTTGCTTAACCTTAGCCCGAGTTTCCTTATCTGTAAAATGGGGATAATAATAGTACTTACCTCACAGCATTGTTCTGAGGGCAGCCTAATTCTGGTCAACCTTTCTGTCATATTAGAAACTGCTGAGTACCCTTTCTTAAATTCTCTGGATTCTCTGAGTTTTCAGGGTACTGCTTTTTCCTAGATGATTGATTGATTGATTAATTCCACATGTGACAGTCTTTCAACCTTAAAGACAACCATGTGTCCTTTTTCCTCCTAAATTCTCCCCCCCCAACATAGACAATATTTTATCTTCTCTCTTTGTAATCTGGCTTCCAGATTACAAAAGATACTGTTGCTCCCTCAGTTGACAAATTGGGCTGCTTTTCCCTTCACTTTGTATCCTTCTCAATGTGTCTACTTCATGTGGTGGCGGTGGTAAAGATCCTCTCCTCTTGGTTACTCTCTCTTTTTTGGGTTTTCTTGACATTACTCATTCTGGTTTTCCTTCCATCTGTGTGATTCCTCTTCCTCAGCCTCTTCACCACCGCTAGTGCACCTTCCCCCACAGCTCTGTCCAGTGCTCTCTTCTATTCTTCCCGGTAACCTTATCAGTTCTTGTAATTTCCACTACCATTTCAAGGCAGTTGACTCCCAGATCTAGATATCTGGTTCCCAGTCTTTTTCCTAAGCTTCAGATCCATATCATCAATTGCCTATTAGATATTTAAAACAATGTCTTGTTACATATCTTAAATTCAATATACTCAAAACTGAATTCATTGTCTTTCTCTTTAAACTTCCCTTTTTTCTATTTGAAGAATCACCAGCCTTCTACTCTCCTAGGCTCATTATGTCTTCTTTCTTTTTATTTTCCCTCATGCCTCACAAGTTGTCAAACCTTGCTGTTTCTCCCTCTACAACATTTCTCAAACCTGCTTCCTTCTCTCTATTCCGATAGTTGTTGCTTTAGCTTTGGCCCCCATCACCTCTGGCTTGGACCACTGCAAGAATTTTTAAGTAGAATTTCTGCTTCAAGTTTCTCCCTGTGCCAGTCTATCCTCCAGATTACTGCCAAAGGATTTTCCTTAAACACAAATCTGATCAAGATTTTCTTTCCTTCATTAACTCTAGAGGCTTTTTTTTTTATCTATTTAGGATAAACTATAAAGTTGTCTGATTAGCTTTTTAAAATAGCTTTTTATTGACAAAACATATGCATGGGTAATTTTTCAACATTGATCCTTGAAAACTTTATGTTCCAAATTTTCTCCTCCTCCTTCTCATCTCCTCCCCTAGATGGCAGGTAGTCCAATACATGTTAAATATGTTAAAATATATGTTAAATCCAATATACGTATACATATTTATATAGTTGTCTTGTTGCACAAGAAAAATCGTATATAGAAAGAAAGAAAAAAAACCTGAGAAGGAAAACAAAAAATGCAAGTAAAACAACAGAAAGAGTTAGAATGCTATATTGTGGTCCTCACTCAGTTCCCATAGTCCTCTCTCTGGGTGTAGATGGCTCTCTTTATCACGGAACAATTAGAACTGCTTTGAATCATCTCGTTGTTGACATTCATCCATCAGAGTTGATCGTCATATAATCTTGTTGTTGCCATGTATAATGATCTCCTGGCTCATTTCACTCAGCATCAGTACATGTAAGTCTCTCCAGGCCTTTCTGAAATCATCCTGCTGGTCATTTCTTACAGAACAATATTCTATAATAAACATATACTGTAAACTATTCAGCCATTCTCCAATTGATGGGCATCCACTCAATTTCCAGTTTCTGGCCACTACAAAAAGGGCTGCCACAAACATTTTGGCACATACAGGTCCCTTTCCCCTCTTTAGTATTTCTTTGGGATGTAAGCCCAGAAGTAGCACTTCTGGATCAAAGGGCATGCACAGTTTGATAACTTTTTGAGCATAGTTCCAAATTGCTCTCCAGAGTGGTTGGATCCATTCACAGTGCCACCAACAATGTAGCTTATTAGCTTTTAAATCTCTACACAATGAAATGAGCAGAACCAGGAGATCATTATACACTTCAACAACAATACTGTATGAGGATGTATTCTGATGGCAGTGGATATCTTTGACAAAGAGAAGATCCAATTCAGTTCCAATTGTTCAATGATGGACAGAATCAGCTACACCCAGAGAAGGAACACTGGAAAATGAATGTAAACTGTTTGCATTTTTGTTTTTCTTCCCAGGTTATCTTTACCTTCTGAATCTAATTCTTCTTGTGCAACAAGAAATTCAGTTCTGCACATATATATATATATATATATATATATATATATATATATATATATATATTGTATCTAGGATATACTATGACATATTTAACATATATAAGACTGCCTGCCATCTAGGGGAGGGGGTGGAGGGAAGGAGGGGACAAATCAGAACAGAAGTGAATGCAAGGGAGAAGGTTGTAAAAAATTACCCATGCATATGCACTGTCAAAAAAAAGTTATAAGTATAAAATAAAAAAAAATTAAAATTAAAAAATAATAAAACAAACAACAAAAAAACCCCAAAACAAAAAACAAACAAACAAAAAACCAAAAAACCGCACACACACACACACACACACACACACAACAGATTTCTACACAAGTGTTCCCAACCAAACTTTCTAGCCTTGTTGGATGATCCAGCCAAATTAGCTGCCTCGGTGTTCCTCTCACAGGACAGTTCATCTTCCCCATCTGTGCTTTTGTATTGACCATCCCACATACCTCAAGGGCACTGCCCCCATTACCTCTGCTTCACAGAGTCCTCTTCCATTGGGAATGCAGCTCAAATACCATCTTCCTCATGAAGCATCTCCTGATTTCACTAACTAATAGTATCCTCTCTCCAAACTATGTTGTATATATTTGTGTTTATTCACTTTATTTTGAATGATATATAATGTGTGTGTGTGTGTGTGTGTGTGTGTGTGTGTGTGTATATATGTATTTGTCTCCCCCATTAGACGGTAAGTTTCTTGGGAGTGGGGTTTGTTTATTCTTTGTACTTGTATTTCTGGCACCTACTAAAGTACCTGGCACATAGTATAAATATTTATACTTGATAAATATTTGCTAATTAATTGATAATTGATTAATTGTTATCATGTAGGGAACTCCTTCACTAATGCAGGTATATACTTTCTCTCCAACCTACAATTTTAGAGAATGACCTGGGACACTGACAAATTGGGTTCTTGCCTTGGTTCAAACTATAATTATGAATCAGAGTTAGGACTTATCTTGAATCCAGGCAGTGATGTGTTCATAAAAAGTTTAACAACTAGTTCCCCATGGGGACAAGTGTATACATTGGACTCTTTTATGTTTAATTTAGTAAACATAAACCAAGTCATGAATTTATAATGTTTTGTTGATTTCTGAACCCCTACTGAACATTTACAAAAAAACCCCCAAAACTCTCTAAAACTGAATGCCCCTGAATCCAGGTCTTCCTGATTCAGCTCTCCATCTATTTACTCCTCATTATACTGATGATTATCATTGTGACTATTATCAGTATTACCACCATGCTGTAAGAAGCCTCCTGTTCTCAGAATTTTTCAGCATTTTCCTATCAGGCCCTCAGTTGCTATTCTACCTGATCTGTTCTTAGCTTTCTTTTCATACCTAGTTCTCACTGCTTTAGAAGAACATGGCCCTCTTCCTGATATACACCAATTATCCCCTGGTTCTCTAACCAGAAGGAGACCCTGGCTGCCATCCTTTCTCCTCAAGGCTCTGCTGCTAAATCTCTGGACTTGCTCTATTTTGTCTCACCAGTAGCCTTTTCACCCTCAGAGTCCACTTTGCCCCTGGGGTCTCTACTCTGAAACATTCATTTCTCCCTGGCTTTCTCACCAAGGCCTCTTTCTTGGATTAGCTGGTTATTCCCATAATCTCCATTTTAAAGAAAGTGCCCAAGACCAGTCATATCATCCTTCCTTTCCAGACTCACCTTGGGTCTGGCACTGGATTGATATGGGAATAGATTTTTGTCCTTCATAGATAGTTTTATCTCCTACTTATTTCAAAGAGGTGAATAGCATTTGGCCAAAATATTCATCTTGCAGGTCTATGTTGGGTGTCTGTCCTTGAAGTATAGTAGAAAGGAGAGCAGAGTGCTAAATCTCTAGTTGGCTTCAAATTTAATATGGGGACCTGGCGAGCCCATGTCTGTATTATAAAACTCGGTGGCGACTGCTTTACAGTGTTTCCAAATCCTTTCTGTGAAACTCAGCAGAAAGAACAGCTCTTTAAGCTAATGTAATTGAAACTCAAAAGCAGGCAAACTAATTTAATATCTTTTTGGGGGGAGAGGTAAGGGGATGGAGGGAATGTTAACCACATAATTAAATCCACCAGCAAGAGTGATTACACTGTGACTTTAAGGCTGTTAAAATTGTGAAGTTCTCATAAATTAAACAAACACTGTTTTGGCTGTGCTATGTTTATATCACAGACCCAGGGATCTTACTTCTCTTCTCTCCGTGCATGATTTTTAGGCTCATGTGCAAAGTACCATGGGACAAGGGGTCCATAACTTATTTGAGCACTTGACTCACAATTGGAAAAGCTGGAGGACTTACTTTTTTTTTTTTTTTTAATATTTAGCCTTAAATCTTTACTTTTTTTTTAAAATTAGCTTTAATTCTAGGTTTGGTTGGTGAAGTATTTGCCAAGATATAGGCAGTGGCCTCAAACTTTTTAAATAGGGGGCCAGTTCACTGTCCCTCAGACTGTTGGAGAGCTGGACACTCTGTCTCCGCCGCCTCAGCCTAGTGCCAGAAGTGTGTGTTGTTTAGGTCTAATGTTACTTCTGGTCTGATTTTGCCATAACCTGGCGGGCCGCATAAACATCCTCAGTGGGCCCATGTGGCCCGCGGGCTGTCGTTTGAGGACCCCTGATATAGAGTGTTCGGTTTTGGATTTCCTTTTATTCTCCAGTTATTCTTCTAGTATTTTTAGAGTGAGGTTTCTGAATAAAAGTTACATAGAGGACCCAAGCTCAAGGCCAATTCTGGGATCCTATATCTATGTGGATTCTAGCTTCCCAAAATCAAAGAAGCAGCTGCTAATTACCAGAGTTGCTTATGCCCTGTAGAAGCATACAGAAGAACAGTTATTATTATTTGAAATAATAATAACTACATTATATAGCACTTAAAAACACTTTCCTCATATTTCTAGACTGTGAGGTCAGTAGTGCATATATTATTATTATTCATATTTTGCAGGTGAAGAAACTAAGGCTCGGAAGGACAAACTGATTTTTGTGAAACAATCGATGGTTCTAGTAAGTGGCAAATCATGTTCTTGAACCCCCACCGACAAGTGCTTTTACCTCTTCGCCGAAACGTCTCTTTCGTGAATGAAGAATGACCTCCCAAGAGATCTTGGACGTAGGCAGGTAGCGAAAGACAAGTCTTTTTCTGATGGCCTAGTGACATCCAGTCTATAAAAACAGTCAGCTGAAGATGTGTTGTTTGATCATGGTTGAAGGGACTTTTTCAGAACGGATTCCACTCATACCACTCCAATCTCTACTCACCAAATCTTCCCATGTACTTTGGGGAAAATAAATTCAATTTGGCAAACATATGTTAAGCTTCTGCCACATAGTTCTTAAAGACTAGGTCAGTGAAGGATAAACTGTGGAGGTCCTATGATTTGAGAAGGGCACCAAATTTGGTGCCAGGAATAGATTGAGTCTGCTTTCTGTGGACCAGTCTAGTGAAGCACAGAGAAGCTCATCACCAGTGGTGATTTATTGATTGTTTAATGATGAATCATTTGACTGTGGCAATCCATGAAACAAGGCAGCTATGTGGTGCAGTGGATAGAACACCAGACCTGGAATCAGGAGGACTCATCTTCATGAGTTCACATCTGGCCTCCAACACTTCCCGGCTGTGTGACTCTGGGCAAGTTCCTTAAGCCTATTTGCCTCAGTTTCCTCATCTGTAAAATGAGCTGGAGAAGGAAATAGCAAGTCTGTCTAATATTTTTGCCAAGAAATCTGCAAAGAGCATCACAATTAGCCCCCAAAGGGATCACAAAGAGTTGGAGATGACTGAACAACAAATTCATGAAGCAGAGGTAATAAATACAAGAATTTTCTCAGTCCCATGTGACCTCCTGCTTCTGCAATGAGTATGCATGAGGGTAGAAAAGGGTAGAGAGGGTATTAAGAATCCTGGATTTAAAGTGTAAAATATTATATATTTTTATATATTATATGAAATATTTATACATATGTCATATATATTTATATATAAAGTGAATATAAATATTAACTTTGTACTGTAATAGCTTTTATTATAAATATGAGAGCCTCATCCAATGACCAACAAGTAGATAATAATTAATAGTTTTCGGTATATACAGGTAGGTGGTGCCATAGTGGATAGAATACCTGAATTGGAGTCAGAAAGGCTCATTTTGAGTTCAAATCCAATGTCAAACACTTATTAGCTATGTGACTCTGGACAAGTCACTTTATTCTGTTTGCTTCAATTTCCTTATCTGTAAAATGAACTGAAAAGGGAGATAGCAAATCATCCAGTATCTCTGCTAAGAAAACCCTAAGTGGGGGTCACAAAGAGTCAGACACAACTGAGCAATAAAAATACTGTATATATATATATATATAAATGTGTATACACATATATGGAATATACATATGCATATAAAATATATGCATGCAGATGTATGTATAATAGTAATTTCTATAGCACTTCCAAAACTTTACATGTATTATAACATTTAATGTTCACAAAAAACTCTGTGATGAAGGTACTATTATTATCTCCATTGTATAGAGAAGCAATTGAGGGTAAGAGAAGCCCAGAGTTATACTACTAGTAAGTTTCTGAGGCAGAATTCCAACTTAGATCTTACTTTTTTTTCCAGATTTATTTTTTCTCACTAGTATTATATTTTTCCAGATATAAGTAAAGATAATTTTATATTCATTTTTGTATGACTTTGTATTCCAAAATTTTCTCCCTCCATCCCTTACTTCTCTGCTCCCCAAGACAACAAATAAGATCTTGATCTTACCTTCTTAGATCCTTCTCTCCAATTGCTTGGTGAGGAGGCTGAGCCAGATAATTCTAAAGTTCCTGAATCAATGACTCCAAGTCAAGTCCTCTGTTTACTACACTATGCAGCTGCAAGAAGGGAATTGTATTAGTATTCATATTTTTACTATAAAGAAGACAAATGGTCTGGTCACATGAACAAAGGGAAGGATAATGGAAGACAATTATCCATTGATGTCCTTGTGAGGTCAAAAAAACACAAAGAAGGTCATGTAGGAAGTTGGGCGCACCCCTTATGATGAATTCATAAAAAGATATGGGTAAGAGTCTGTGATATGGGCAGACATGGCTGGATGGGAATCTACATCAGTAGAAGAAATCCTTAAATTGATGACATCATAGAGCCATTGACAGATGGGCAAGCCCTTGCCCTGGGCACTGAGGATCCAGAGAAAAGAATGCCACATTCTCAGCTCTCAAGGATCTTTTATTTCATCTGAGGATATTTCACACATATCCTCAGTCAAGGTAGGTTCATTGATGTCCTTGAGATGTCAAAAAAACACAAAGAAAGTGCTCTTTGGACAGTTCTGGGTTCCATTATTTAATCATTTGACTTCACTGTGTCTGGGTCCCTGGCTACCTCATAGGGTTGCTGGGAGGATCAACTGAGCCACTGTATGTCAACAACTTGCATGGTCCCTTCCAGCTCTGACTCCATTTCTGAAGAGACTGCAAATTGGTGTGTAGTTGTTACACTGAAAATAAGTGCACAGATTTTGTAAACCATGGAATGGAATCAAGTTACTTTAAGTCTATTTCTGGCTCCATTGGCCTTGGGTTTCAGCAAGTGAGTCTGCTCCTTTTTATTTACTTGCAGCTAGCTGTTGGCCCTCCAGTACATGAACACTCCCATTTGTGTTTTGTATGATTTTGTAGTATTTTGAGTCATTGGCTTGGCTATAATTCTACACCTCATTTCTTTGGCCCAGAACCTTTAACAGTCAGGAATCTTGACAAAGAACTGGCAAATGTGATCAATGCAATTAAAGTAAGATATATACAGTAACATGCTTGTAGGCCTGTTTAATCTAGATAAAAAATTTTTCCATCACTTTTTTTGAGCCAAGACATTTGAAAATAAAACTAAATCAAATTTGTAGCATTTGCCCCTTTCCTAGATGTTAAAGTTTAACAATTGAGTACAAACTGGCTCCAGTCTAGGGATGTGTTACCCTTCTGAAGAATTCTTGATCTTTGGGGCTAGAAAGCGGTCAGAATAGGTGACTTTTCATTCCACTGTTTCTTGTAGTCAAGCCATCCTTGTTTTTTCCTTTGAAACTTGAAGAAGGGGCAGCTAGGTGGCGCAGTGGATAGAGCACCAGCCTATCCTATGAGTTCAGGAGGACCTGAGTTCAAATCTGATCTCAGACACTTAATACTTCCTAGCTGTGTGACCCTGGGTAAGTCACTTAACCCCAGCCTCAAAAAAGAAACTTGAATAAAAAACAATTGTGTATTATTGCAAATTGTCAAAATTTGGGACTTTTATTAGGGGAAGTATTAGTTCTTTAAAGGTATGATTTAAAAGGCATGAAAACATGCTTCAGGATGATTATATTCTGTTATGTGACAGAATCTTGGGGCAGAGGAGCCCATTGTTATTTTTGTACTGAATTCCTCTGAAAAATAGGATTCTACATGCAGAAATTTGTTTTCAAGTTTCTCTTCTTGGAAAACACATTTATTTTGTGAAATAGTATTGATCTGTAGAACTTTAAGTGAAAGAAGTCAAAAAAGAAAGGCCAGGGAATTGGGAGAAAGAGGATAGGATCATTTTATAGTAATTGTGATTGGAGAGGCAAGGTGAAGTATATAGCTATATTATTAAAAAAAACACCACCTGCTTAAAAATATGGTTGGACAGACAATAGCCATCATGCCAGGATAAAACCATAACTAGAAATATTTATACCTCTGGGGCAAGTCCCACAACTTGGGCTCAGAACAAGGGGCCTAGAGGTGAGGAATCTTAGTTTCCTCACCTATAAAATTAGGAGGTTGGCAATGAGAATGTTTCTGACCTCTTCCAACTCTAACATTCTGAAGTACCTTTTGGTTCCTGGCCAAGGCTAACAAAATCCCAATCCTTCCAGGTTCTAATAAGCTGGGATGGCATCCAATATGGGCTTGGTAATGGCCTCTGTACCTGCTATTGATGTACTAGTTAAGTGTGAAGAGACTTATTTATTTATTTATTTATTTTAATCTTGTCATGTTTTTTTAATTTTTATTTATTTATTTATTTTAATATTATAATTATAAATTTTTTTTGTGAAGAGACTTATTAACAAACCAAAAATTAGTGGATACAGCGCTGCTCTGGAGTCAGGAGTACTTGAGTTCAAATCCAGCCTCAGACATCAGCTGTTTATTCCTGGGAGAATCATTTAACCACAATTATCTGGTGACAACAATAAAAAAAAAAGTTTGGCCAATGGGCAAGATCAGGATCTATATCAATAGAAGAAATATCTGAATTAACAGATCTTTTGGAGTGTTGAAATAGTGAAGTTGAAATACAGGTTGGTGAGAAGGTCAAATGAGCAAAGTTCAATCATTTTATTAAAAAATTAACTGATAATTTAACTTCAAATGGCAATCAAACACTATATAAAACACATGACTCTATATGATCCTAATGTGACCAACTAGAAAGTGAATAATTCAGGTAAGCTACTTTCTTTTTTTTTTCATGTTTTTGATGTTTTGTAGATAGTCTGACATAGGGAATATACTCTGGATAAGGAGTAAGAGGATGTCCCCATTTGTCCATAAGCTTCGGGAAAACGTGTATCTATTCATTAAATAGATCTTTAAAAAATAACATTTTGATAAATGTACATCAGCATAACTGACTCCCTTTACTCCCTATGTATTTTGTTTTATGAATTTAAAACATTGTTCAAAGAAGGGACTCATAGATTTCACTAGTTTACTCAAAAACACAGACAACAAAAAAAGGTCAAGGAACTTCTCTGTGATCAGACTGTGAGAGTCATTTCTTAGCTCATTTTTAAAAATTTTCCAAAGTGTCCAGTGCAATACTTTATACAAAGTAGGTACTTAATGTATATGTTGCACTAAATGATTTATTTGTACAAGGTTATACAGGAGACAAGTAAATGAAGAAGCCAGGTCTCAAACCCTTCCCATTATAGCATGGTGCTTCAATTCTCTCTGCTCTATCTTCTCATTAATGATCTTCCAACCTCCATGGATTTGGGGGGGGGGGGATAAGGTCCAAGAGTGTTGCTATTTTTTCTCTGGGTCAATGTTTAAGGATATCCAGATGACTTTCCAGGAATGGTTTTCCTTTGATTGGGAATGGGGAGGTCTGCTTTGCTTACTTTGACCCATTTAATTTCCCATCTGGGATCTCGTGGTTTAATGTTCTGGCCTTCCCCCACCTTCTTGTTAGGAGTCTCCGGCTGCACCTGTGGGGCTGAGCTACACCTGCACTGGCCAAGATTGGCAGATAGCTTGGCTGCACTGGGCCTCTAAGTCACAAGGGTCCCTGAGGTTGGATTTACTTCAATTGTTCCTCTAAGTAGAATCTCTTTCCAGTTAGCAAGTCAAGTCCTTCCCAAGCATTCAAATTAAATGGATCTATAAGAAAAAATACCTGTGAGTAGCTGTGGGTTAGGGTGGGGGAAGGTCAAGTTCCAAACTGATACTAGGGCCTTCCTCAAATTTGGAAAGGAAGTGGATATAAGATACTGGCTTTTATATACTCAAACAGTATAATAACTCAATGCCAGAAAACATAAGTTTTTAAAAATAACACAAATACCAAAGATGATTGAGTAGTTATTTGTTCTCAAGGTATACAGGACACTGAGGTTCTTTCTTGAGCTGAACTGCCAAGAAATACTAAATATAATAATAGAATTTATTGATAATTAATATGTAACTACCCAATGTATTAATATATTAATGATAAATTATTTGTTGCATAAATATAATGAGGTTCAGTGTTACACAGGTTTAGAAATGCCAGGGATAGGTTAGATCATATCCTAATATAATGATCATGCAATAACTAGTCATGAAATAATTGCATGCTGCAAAATTATGCAGGAGCTGATAGCACTAGTTCAATTTAATTCAATGGACATGTATTAAGCATTTCCTACGTGCAAGATACTTTTTAAATTGTTGTCTAGTCACTTTTCCACTCGGGGTTTTCTTGGCAAAGATACTGGAGTTCTTATTTCTTTCTCATTTTATGGATAGGGAAACAGAGGCAAGCAATATTAAATATCCAGGGTCACAGAGCCTGAGTGTCTGAGGCTCCATTTGAACTCTGGTCTTCCTGTCTCACAGGTCCAGCTCTTTATCCATTGTATCACCTCCCTGTCACACTCTGCTAGGGATGCAGAAAAAAGAAAACAGTTACTTCCCTTAAGAGGGTAGTGGATGAGTGGAAGGATACAGCATGTGCACTTAAACATCTATGCAGTAAAAGGGAGAGAAGAAGAATTATTCAGTCCTTGGGAAACCCTCCAATATGAGATGGTGCTGAGCTTGAACCTTGCAGAGGAAGCCAGATATTCTAAGGGGTGGGAGGTGGAAGGGTGCATCCAAGGCATGAGGGACCGCCTCAAGAAACCCCCTGGACTCGAGGTAGACTATTCTATCAGGGGAACAGGTCACTGTGTCTGCTAGTGAGGACTTCCTTCCACCTTATGTTTGCTGCTTGAATTATGTGTGACTGAATGGTCCCTACAACACTGGTCATTTAGTTGTTAAGTGTGGTGTCAGCCAACACTTTATCAATCTGGGTTTGCTGTTGTATTAGTCTGGTGTTAGGAGAAGGAAGCCATCCATGCAACGAGTGTGACAGCAAGAGATCCTGGGAATAGTAGTTCCTTCCTGCCTTCCTCCCTCCCTTCTTTCCTTTCTCTCTCTCCTTCCTTCCTTCCACCCTTCCTTCCTTCCACCCTTCCACCCTTCCTTCTTTCCTTCCACCCTTCCTTCCTTCCTTCCTTCCTTCCTTCCTTCCTTCCTTCCTTCCTTCCTTCCTTCCTTTCTTCCTTCCTTCCTTCCTTCCTTCCTTCCTTCCTTCCTTCCTTCCTTCCTTCCTTCCTTCCACCCTTCCTTCCTTCCTTCCACCCTTCCTTCCTTCCTTCCACCCTTCCTTCCTTCCTTCCACCCTTCCTTTCTTCCTTCCACCCTTCCTTTCTTCCTTCCACCCTTCCTTTCTTCCTTCCACCCTTCCTTACCTTTCCCTTCCTTGTCCTTCTTTTCTTCCTTACCTTTCCCTTCCTCATCCTCTTTTCTTTCCTCCTTCCTTCCCTCTCTCCCTTTCTTTCTCCTTCTCCCTCTCTCTCTCCTCCCTCCCTTTCTGTTTCTTCCTTCCTCCCTCCCTCCTTCTCTCCCTTCCTTTCTCCTATTCTCCCTTCCTCCTTCTCACTCCCCTTTTTTCTCTTTTAAAATGTTCTCTTAATGAACCCTTTTAAAACACCTCTTATTTCCCAGAAACACCTGCCTCTATCCTCCAAGCTTTTCAAATATGAAGATCCCCTTTTTAAAGTTAAAATAAAGTTTCACACTCCTACATATATTATTAGGGCTGAATGATAAGTATGTGATGGTGAATGCTATTTTGAAATCATAGGCATTTTAGAATGAGTTTATATTTTACTAATCACAACACTACATATATTTGAGCAACTTAATTTCCATATATGAGAGACATTATTTAGTCTACAGAAGATATGTTTGTTTATTCATTTTTCTAAATCAGACATTCTGCTTTTTTGGAACTAAGATCAAATGGCAAAACTTGGTGTACACATAAATTGAAGACTGTTTGCAATACCTGGGTGGGCCCCTTTCACTGAGTTCACAGTCAGACTTTTAACTAGGGAGAGAAGACCAGGTCTCTGTTTCAGGATTCTGAAATTTAGAGGGTGCTGATAGCATTCTCATGCTAGCTTGGACAGCTGAGCTTAGCACCTAGTTATCAAGAGTAATCAGTCAGAATAGCTAGATACAGTGGCTGAGGGACAGCTAGGCAGTACAGTGGTTAGGATCTAGCCTGAAGTCAGGAAATCTCATCTTCCTAAGTTCAAATCTACCCTCAGACACTTACTAGCTGTGTGATGCTGTGCAAATCACTCACCTCTGATTACCTCAGTTTCCTCATCTGTAAAATGAGCTGGAGAAAGAAATGGCCAACCACTCCAGCATCCTTGCCAAGTAAACCCAAAATTAAGTCACAAAGAATTGGCTAGGACTGGAACCACCGCCATACAAAATACCTGTTGAACTATACTTAGGGTTGGATGACTAATTTTTGACCCAGGACTTCTTATTTGGAGCATGCTAAGATCACTCTCAGCACTTTGTCAATGTGGGGAAAAACCCAATTTAGGAAACAGTTTATAAGAAGTCAAAAGAGAGTTGTATTTTTCCTTATCCTATGATTCCATTTGAATTGAGTTGCTTTGCATGATTTTCTGGGCTAACTTGGTAATGAAAGATAAAAGTAGGGATAGTTCTCTGTTTCTCACTTTTCTGATGGAATGAAAATCCTTGGTCTTTGATTTCTACTATTCCAGCTCTGCCTTCCCTGAGGAGTATGACTGAGTCACAGTGGATGAGCACTCTCCTAAGAGGTCACAGAGCATCAAGAACAGGAAGGGAGCAGATCATCTATTCTTATTAACTTCACAGATGAGGAAAGCAAGGTGGAGGAAGGGAAAATTATTTACCCCAAACCACACAGGGAGTGAGTAGAAGAAAGAGGATTTAAATCCATATTATCAAACTACAAACCCATGGCTCTTTTCCGTTCACATTTTTATAACACTAATTTGTAAATTAGAGAATAGGCAAGGACTTTGTAGTAGCACAGGACTCTATGCTCAGAACAAATTCATTTCTGACTTGGGGAATCCTGTAGTCTTCTCTGCTCTTTCCTCTCAGTCAGTGAATGTGACTCTTCCAAAGGCATTTTTGGGGGGATTTTAGCATCATAGAACAGGGACTGGAAGGAATCTTTTTTAACTTATGGTTTTCTTTTTAAATTTTTTAGTTTTTATTTTGAAAACATATGTAAAGATAGCTTTCAACATTCACCCTTGCAAAATCCTTGTGTTCTAAATTTTTTCTCCCTCCCTTCTCCCATCTCCTCTTTTAGTAATCTAATCTACATTAAGCATGTACAAATCTTTGATATATATATATATATATATATATATATATATATATATATATATATATATATATATATATATATATATATATTTCCACACAATTATCATGCTGCACAAGAAAAATTAATTCAAATAGGAAAAAAATAAGGAAGAAAAAAATAACATCAAAAAGATGAAAATATTATGCTGTGGTCCACATTTGGTTCCCATAGTCTCTCTCTGGGTGCAGATGGATCTCTCCATCACAAGTCTATTGGGATTGGCCTGAATTACCTTGCTGTTGGAAAGAGCCATGTCCTTCACAACTAATCATCCATCTTGTTGTTGCTGGATACAATGATCTCTTGGTTCTACTCACTGGAAGGAATCTTAAGTGACCATCTTGTTCTCTTTCTTCATACAGATGAGAAAACTGAGACCCAGCGGTTTGTTCAAAGTCACACAGCTAATAAAGTTAAAAGGCAGAATTTGAACCCAAGTGTTAGAACCTCAGGAACCAATGGTTTTTCTCCTTTGAATAGAACCTGCATTTTAGCTGGGGTAGCCTTAGCATATCTGATCTCTTCATACTCATTGGGACCATCTATTTCCAGGGCTGCTCTGAGAGACACCAGTCAGCCAGCCCCTAGATCAAGGTCAACCAGATATCAAGTTAACTGTGGTCTAACGTGAAAAAGCTGGATATCTTTCCAGTCAACAAATCCTGGGAAGGTACACACTGAGCTAGTAGGAGTTCCCAGTGTCAACCCAGGCACACGTGAGGCTGAATCTGGACACTGAGTCTATTTTAGTTATAGGAAGAAATCTTGAAATGGAGAAATAGCATCAAGTAGATTTGAAGAACCAAATTAATGGGAAATAATCATCAAAACACAGCTTAGAGACTCACTCCAAAGGGAAGAAATTAAACCCCAAATGATCTGCGCCTTTGACACAATATGAGATTTCATTCATTCACTCATTCAAGCAAATATTTGAGTGCCTATTCTATTTATTAAATATTCTACCATATGGCTATTGAGCTACGCTTTAAGGCTACTCAAGGACTCATTAACATTATCCAACATTTTAAAATTTCTATAACTTTTTCTTTTCTCCAAGTGGGTAATTTTTGAATACAAAATGTCAGATCTTTACCTGTTCTGTAGACTTTAGGTTTCCATTTTTAAAAAGCCAATTATATGCAAGTTTTGGTGACTTTCAGAAAATTTTACTGAATCAAATTCTCACGAATATTGGGGAATCACATGATAAGGAATACTTTTCAATATGCCCATAGCAACTTGTCTCTTACTTAGAAAATAAGCAGAGGTTCTGAACCTTATTTTAAACTTTTTCTACTCATGATACTTTTTTTTTTTGCAGAGACATTTATATGCTACCCTAGGATACAGGTATAGAAAATAGGTATACAAATAAAATATTTACTGCTTAAAAATCATCATTTTGTGACAGCCACATGGGGTTCCAACCCACAGTTTAAGAAACTATAATATAATGGACACACTTGAGTGAACCTTCTCAGAATAGTGCTTTTTTTAAGTGCATAAAATAAAATATTTGGGATTAACAGAGAAAAGCGATTATGCTGGGATGTCATTATAGAAATCCAAATAAGTTTGCAAACTCTAGGTTAAGAAATCCTGCCAAGGGCATTGCAAGTGCATTCAGATGGTTGACTTGCCCAGGATCATGCTGTTAGTAACATCAGAGGCAGTTTGTGAATCCAAGTCTTGCTGATTCCAAGCCCAGCAGTTGTTCCCCCAAGGAAGACTTCCTTTATGGACAAGGTAACATTTTAAAACTATTTTAAGATCTTCAGATAATTAGTCCTATTTGACAAAGCTTCAATAACTCAAACGATAATTGTAACATTTGGCAATATTTGCTCCAAATTTTTAAAGTTTTTTTTTTTTTAACCTAGATATTTGAAAGTCAACAGAGACCAAACCTCATGCTGGAAAGGAAAACTTCCAGTCTAGATTTTTTCTCATATAAAGTTGGAAAACAGAAACACACCACTAATGTTTTCACAGATGCCACATCGGCCAAGCCACTGGACATCTGGGATGTCGACCGTGCAATCTCCACTTTTTACTGCAAACCAAGGGGGTCTTCTGACAGCAGTAATAAATCAAATGATGTTCACAGGAAAGAAAGAGATAGTTGAAATGAAACACAAGCTGTGCAATGCATCCACCAAGGTCATGCTATACCTTTTCTCAATGGGTTACTCTGGCTGGGCCTGTTGGAAAAGTCTTTTTTGAGGGAAGATGTATAAGTCAGAAGATGTCAAAACTGATATTTTCAGAACAACATTCATCTGACTACATTTTGTGCAATGTCCAGAGCTATCTGAAACAACATAGACTAGAATATGAGGTAGTTGATAGAATAAGCAAATGGTCAGACTGGACCGTGAGAGGCAGTGTGGTATAGTGGTAAGAGGGAATTGGAAACAAATGAGCCTTAAATTCAAGTCCCATCTCTTTTGAGTTTCACTTAAAATGAGGATATAAGTATCTACCTTTATGTGGGGCTTTAGT
Source organism: Sminthopsis crassicaudata (assembly GCF_048593235.1). Classification (NCBI taxonomy): domain Eukaryota; kingdom Metazoa; phylum Chordata; class Mammalia; order Dasyuromorphia; family Dasyuridae; genus Sminthopsis; species Sminthopsis crassicaudata. Next base: position 38,245,101 of record NC_133622.1, read on the forward strand.
GATCTCAAATAAACAGTGCTTTGCAAATATTGAAGTGTTATGTGAATGCTAGCTATTGTTATTATCTTCTAACTCAGCCTCATTCCACAAAGGAGGAATCTGATGTCCCTGGAGAGCAGGATTTGTTGAAGGTTACATGGAGGAATATTAGCACATTAAGAATCCAAATGTTTCTAGAATAAATCCCTGTTTCTAGAATAAATCCTTGGGTAGTTAATCCTTTTAATACTAACATTCAAGCCCCCATCAGTGTGTGTGTGTGTGTGTGTGTGCGTTTTTTTTTTTTTTAATAACTAGTCAACTGGATGTTCTTTAGCAAAGGCATTTACTCAAATAGCATGACAAAAACAAAGTATATTACTACCAATACATAATTATACTTCTAAGAATCCTACTGGGTTTTATGCAGATGAGAAGCTAGGGATAAATGTTATTAATGCAGTCTTTATCCATTGCTTCTTTGTCCTTTTTATATGCAATTGAGTTATTTAATCCCCAATTCTGTCTAAGGTGTGGAATGTTTTTTTTTGCATCTGGCTTCAGTGTTTATATTTCCATTTTTGCTCTTTTCTGACCTTCAGTTTTTCTAAGTCTCAAAGGGGCAAATTATTAATTATCTGATATGAACTATTTATTTTTCCCCTGTATTATTTTCCATCTCCTGTTTCCATATCTTTGCACAAGCTCTTGATTGGAAGGGTCTCTTTATCTCTATTTCACAAAAGCAGTGAAATTTCCCTTCAACTTCAAGCTATGTGCTGTTACTTCAAGAGACTCAGTTATGAAGTCAGGAAGAGTTTTTGTTTGTTTGTTTGTTTGTTTTTGTTTTTGTTTTTTTTAAAGATGGCCAGACACAAGCCTAGACTATTTTGGGAACCAAGTTGTTATTGCTGTTATTGCTGAGATACTTTAAACATTATGACATTTCAATATGGGTTTCAAAATTTAAAACCATCAATTCTTTCCTTTCTTCCTCAGCCATGACTATTTGCATCTTTTAGTGCACAGATTTATTACCATTTCATGTTAATGTTTCAATATAATCTCCTCACAAGCATGTAAGATTCAATTTCTCTTTCTTGCTTTTTGGGGGAACCACCTATTATAAAATCCTAATTAGCTTTCTGAAATTATTCTGTATCTCAAATTTCATCTGTCAAATGAGGAAATCAGATATCAGATAAGGGGATTTCTAACTTTTTTTCAAAAAAGAGAGAATAGCATAGTCAATAGAAGGTCTGCTTTTAAGTCAGGAATACTTGGGTTCGAGGATTACCTCTGATATAGATGCAATTTTCCCCAAGGTAAGCCCTTTGACAATTTAGGATCCTCAGGAGGCAAACTGCAGTTTTGCATGGGTGGAGAGAGTTTTCAGGTCAGGAGTTTCCTGTGTTGTAGTGGATTATAGTAATAATTTGCATTTATATAGTATTTTTAGTTTTGTGCAACATTCTTTATATAAATGATCTTATTTGATCCATAAATTCACGGCTCTAGACAAAAGGAAAAAAAAAAGAACATTTATTGTGTAAGCAATTAGGAAAAAGTCTAACTGTTCAAAAAATCTAAGAGTTTTCTTCTCAAGCCAACAGGTTTTTATGAACTATATCCATTAATTTGAAAATGACATATTAAATATTGTGTTAATTTCAATGCCATATGTTATATATGACCAATTAAAAGCTCAGCTAGGGAACCCAAATGGTTAAGAAACATTTCATATTCTTTAAGCTCTATCTTGCTCTAACAACTTTTTTTTTTTTTTTGTTAACACTGAAGAGGGGGCAAAAACCCCCTTACGTCAACCTTATCTACTGCCAAAGCTGACATTTGTTTTTCATTAACTTCATATCCCTTCTCTTCTAGGCTTACCATGAATAGCAGTTGACTCCAGAGGCTGGATCTGTTTTATGTAAGCCTTTCATTGATAAGGAAAAGAGATTCTTCCATGTAAAGTGGAATTGTTCCTTTGGGAATTCTTTCTCTCAGACACTCATCTAGGCGCTTCCCAATCAGAAGTCTTAGAATTAATTTCATCCTCAGATGCAAATTATAGAGCAGGCATTGCAGCTAAAATACACAATACAGACAAATCTGTATCTATGCTTTGGAAGAATGAGCTCTTGCTGCCCGAAGACATGTTTTCCAGACTGTGAGATAAGGCTCAGCTGGAACATTGAGCTTTATAGTCAGATTTCTGGGCAGGGTATGATATATTTGGTTCTGAATGAATATTTGCATTTCAGTTGCATTTATTTTCCTGGGAATGGCTGAAATAAGAACCCCCGAGCTAGATATGATAGTCCCTTCCAACTTTAAACTTATAAACTCATATAGCAGCTGCCATGGTGATTTATTTTTTGACCCATCATTATCTAGGATTTCATTTTTAAGTCTCTGTTTGAGTCTCACTCTTTTCTTTGTGATCTCTGAAATAATTACTATTTCTATTGCTTTTGTATATAAAGTATGTGTTTACTATTTCAGACTCCTTTTTTTAAATTAAAGATTGTGTTAATTTCAATGCCATATGTTATATATGACCAATTAAAAGCTCAGCTAGGGAACCCAAATGGTTAAGAAACATTTTATATTCTTTAAGCTCTATCTTGCTCTAACAACTTTTTTTTTTTGTTAACACTGAAGAGGGGGCAAAAAACCCCTTACGTCAATTGAAATAGTCAATTTTTGTAAAAGTTCCATATGGTGCTGAGAATTCTTCAATTATAAATGTAAGTAACAAAATATCATAGTTAGCAATTTCTGTGTCTTTTTGAGCAATAAAAATCACAGAAAATACTGATGAAAATGATTGATGGACAATATACTCAAATTTCTGGGATGTGTTTTTATGCACAGTTTATATGTTAATTATACTGAGAACATATAATTGACAGAAATACCAAATTTCAGTTAAATTTGAATGAAAATAAAGCTGTCATTCAAGTCCATTGACCTTGAAGGTCCGTAAAACTTGAGTTAAGAAGCCCTTTTATAATCCAATCTCGTTTTACAGTTAGGAAACAGTAGCAACTTGCTCAAGAATGTACAGCTAGAAAATGGCACTGCCTGTACCTGAACCTTGCTGCTCTGATTCCAAACTCAGCATTCTTTCCATTAGACAGTCTTACCATCTTATACGTCTAGTGTTGAACCATAACAGTGTCCCAAATATCCAAGAAAAGCTGGCTTCTAAAAGCATCTTTGAGAACAGAGGCTAGAGATATGGGAGACAGGAATGGAATGAGAACTAAGGGAAGAACAATAGATGTCTTCATATCATTCATCATGTCATTGAGGAAAGGGAAATATTCTGGTATGTGATAGAAAGAAAAGTGTTTGGGGGAAGAAAAAGAAGCTTGAGATAATATTATTGGCAAAAAGTAAAATCCCTTACATTTATATACAACTTTATATCTTTCAAAGGACTTCCACGTAGATATAGATTGATAATACTATCTCTACATCTCGTTAATAGATGTATGTATATAGACACTTATATAATATGATATAGATATCATATCTATATTATATATCATTAATGTAGATATCTAATGATCTAAACTTTTTTGATTTTTACAATTCTGTTGTACAGATATCTATAAATATCAATCTCTCCTCTTCTTCTTCTTCTTCTTCTTCTTCTTCTTCTTCTTCTTCTTCTTCTTCTTCTTCTTCTTCTTCTTCTTCTTCTTCTTCTTCTTCTTCTTCTATTCTTCTTTTTCTTCCTTCCTTCCTTTTTTCTTCTTCTTTCTTCTTTTCCTTCTTTCCTTCCAACAATCCCATAGGAAGAGGGGAGAGGCAGGGCCGGTAATATTTCAATGTTCTATGTGAATGTGAAGAAATCTACATTCAGAGAAATTAAATGAATTATCCAAAATTACATAGCTAGAGAGTGGCAAAGTTAAGAGATATCCAGCATCAGGACTAACATTCTTCTCTGTCCCCCAGGAACCAGTGAGAAACAGACCTAGGTAGAGTTTCCCTATAAAAGCAGTCTGAAGAGTAGAAAAAATAGAGAAAATGAACAGTAATGGTTTTGCCAAGAGCTGAATGAAAGAAAGCAGATAAGCTCAGTTGGGCGAATCAATATAATGAGGTAAAAGAATAAAGAGACAAGGTCAATGACTCCACTTGGTTGAAGCCCTTGAAGCTCTCCTGTTTGGTACAGCTGTGATTCAGGGGCAAGTTATATAAAGATGGAAGATTCTGCTGGAGGTCAGATACAGCCATCAAGGAAATTAGGGCAGCACAGGCTGCCATAGACCTTCAAAGACAGATGCAGAACAGAGGCCCCAGCACCCAGCTTCTCTACATAAGAAAACTTTCACAGTCCTCCCTAATTCTAGAGCCTTCTCTCTGAGATAATTTTCATTTTATCTTGTCTATCTCTTTATCTTGTTTGTACATAGCTGTTTGGCTATTATCTTCTCCATTAGATTATAAATTCTTTGAGAGTAGGAGCAGCAGGTGATGATGTTTTTCTTTTGCTGCTTAATTAGTAGTGGAAAGATGATGATAACCTTTTCTCTATAGTTCATAGACCTTAACCTCACAAAGAAGCTAATAGGTGTAAAGGTGTAAAGCCGGTAGGGTCCAGAAAATCTGACTTCAAATGCCTTGACCCTATGCAAGTCATTTAATCTCTGCTTCAGTTTCCTCAATTATAAAATGGGGATGATAAAAACACCTACCTTCCAGGGTGGTCGGGAAGATCGAATCCAGATCATGTTTGTAAAGCATGTAGCACAAATGTCTGGCAAGAAGTAGACACTATAGAAATGTTTCCTTCTTTCCCATTCCCAAGGAGGGGAAATCACAAAACAGTGGAATGATTCCATTTTGTTATTTAGACTAGAATAAATTATAAAGAGGACACCACTGATTTAGCTTATTTTTCCTTCTGTGGAGGAGAGCCTTAGAGAAGGTAAGGGTTGGTAGTAACAGAATCCGTAATAGAAAAGTGGAATTTTCTCTCTGTTAGGGCCTCTTCCAGTTGGTCCCATTACTTATTCTTATACATTTGTCACATGGGTACCACTTAGAAGAAAGTACCTGTATCCTGGCATTTATCAAGATGGCATGACTGTTAATTCTTGGTCAAAGGATTTTAAAGAAAGACTCTTTCCAAGGTCATGTATTATGTGACCCTTAAATTAGTCCAAATAAAGCTTTTAGATCCTGCCTTGGAGTCCAAGTCTATGATTTCCCCTTCCCTAAATCTTTCTTTTGACAAGGCACATCTGGAACTCACTGTAGCTGAAGGACAAATAGCAAGAACTTTTTCTTAGGCCATCTGTAATTCAAAATACTAAAAATGCCACCAGTGTAATTATAGTGAAGTGGAGGAGCCAACGAAAATTTTTCTGGATTCACTTCAAACCCAGGCTGCCCTGGAGTAGGGTAGTAGAACTTGTCTTGACACTTTAGACAATATTTGTAAGGCTGTTCCTCTTTGCAAAGGGGTCTTGTTCTACTGGCTGGGCATGCCATGAATCATTAGATACAAGGGTTCTCTTTCTGATCCCAGGTGTGGATTTAGTTACTGCTGTAGAGTAACTGTAACTGTAACTGCAAAGAGTAACTTTGGCTCTGTTGCTGTGGGTTTATCTAAGGGAGGGTGAGTATTACAGAGTAATGTCTGTGGCCCTTCTTATATTCCATGCATGTAAAGGCCTATTGGTGTTTAGGACATTGTGTTTGTGCACTGATTAGGTTTTATGGAATTCATCAGCAATTTCTTCTTGTTATTCATTCATTTCAGTTATGTCCAACTCCTCATGAGCCCATGTAGATTATTTTTGTTTTTGGCAACTATGCTGGAGCTGTTTGCCATTTTTTTCTCCCACTCATTTTATAGATGAGGAAGTTGCTGGTAAATAGGGTGAAGTGACTTACCCAGAGTCAATACAGGTAGGAAGTATCTGAGGTTGGGTTTGAAATCAGGAAAATGAGTTTTAGAGACCCAGTTTATTGAGGTCATTGAAAGATTCACTTTTCCCCAAAGTTACAATTATAGATCATAAGATTTAGAGCTGGAAGGGACCTCAGAGAAAAAACTGAAGACCAAAGGGATTCACTCAATGTCATTTTTCTGTAAGTATATGAGGGCTTGGATTTGACCTCAAGTCCTCTGACTTTTTATATTCTCCACATCCCATTTATTTCACAGAATTTGAAGATCCTATAAAATCACAGCATCATAATATCACAGATTTAAAGCCAGAGAAGCGACCTCAGAGGCCATTTGGTCCAATGATCTTAATTGCACAGGTGAGGAAACTGAAACTTAGAGACGTGTTGACTTGCCCAAAATCACACAACCATTAAGAACCATGGCTGAAATTCAAACCCATTTCCCCCAATGCTTTTCCTCTTGTAAATCCCCACCCCCAAATCAGAAACACTTTCAAGAATGGATGAACTGAGAGAGTAAAAGCTGGAAAAAGCAATGGAAAGGAAAGCAAGATGAAGCAACTAGCTTATGTAGTTTAAAAGTCTTCCTCTGCCTTAGGACATGATCTATGGGACATCCCTATCAGGATCCACATATCAGATATCATTGTCCAAGGCGGAGCCGTGGAAATTAGCCAATCCTTTTTTTTTTTTTTTTTTTTGCTGGTTGCAAGCTGAGGGAGAGATGCAGAGAAGTGGGTCACTCAGACCATACTGTTTTCATTGGCACCTCTTGGCTGCTTCTCTTGGCCAAGGATCTTGCTACTGAAATGGAAGACAACAAACAAGGAGGCTACGCTGGGGGAGATAGATAGGAGGCACAACTTGAAAGCCTGAAACAAAATGGAAATCTCTGTGGAGGGAAAGGAATTGGTTCCCGAGCCAAAAGGGAACATCTGGGAGCACACCAGGCAGACAGAAATGCAGTGACACCTGTGTAGAAAAATAATTTGATGGCTCAGGGGTTACCGACCCGGAGCTCCAAGTGGAATGGCTGGCTCTTTTTTTGGAAAGAGAATAGTGACAGAACTATTACTGAGCAATTGCTGCTTCCCAGGGATTACAATGTGGCTCTGTCAGAGGGGCTAGATGTATGTTTTGTTTTCTTTCTTTCTTTTCTATACCTGCTGAGTTTGTCTATTGCACATTCAGTCCTGGAGGCTCCTCTTTCTCTTCCTGTTTTTGCCTCTGGATCACCAATATCTGTTTCCTGTGTCCTCTTACTCCCCCCTCCCTGGATTTTTGACATAAATATAGCACTTGACCTTCAGAACCGATGGGAAGGAGAAAGGCAGGGGAAGTAGTACAGTGACTCCAACATTCAATCTTGGGGGAATGAGCACACTGAACTTCTTTGTGACAGCAAAAATAAAAAATAAAAAAAAATGCTATGGCAGGTTGAGTTAGTACCCGAAGATTTTTTTGGCATGGCAGTTCAGAGAATAACCTCCGGGATGCTTTGGCTATTGCATCCCAGCCCCCTCTATTCAGTTAGGTTCTTTTCTTTTATACCACAGGGTCCTTTGCAAAATGCTCTGCACTAGAGATGGCATACTATATTAGTGAAAGATTTATGACTGGGAAATTAAAATTTTACTATGCATTTTAATAAGCAGTCATCAAGCTTTATCTGCCATCTTTGTGCAAGGCACTGGACTAAGTACTGAAGATATAAAAAATCATAATGAAATGTTTCCTTCCCTCAAGAAGTTTATATTCCTCAAAATATCCCCTTTCTATAATTCAATGCACAGATACTTTGTAAATATTAAAATTCAAGACACAATGACATTTTAGATATAATAAAATGAGATAAACTATTAACACAATAAATATCCCCTTTCTATAATCCAATGCACAGATACTTTGTAAATATTAAAATTCAAGACATAATGACATTTTAGATATAATAAAATGAGATAAATGATTAACATAATCTTTTTTTGATCCTAAACTAATAGTTTCCTTGGGCATTTCCCAATATTTACTTATAAAACATCCTTAGTTGGTCTTTTGTTTCCTATGTGAGCCTTCTTTTGAATTTCTGTGGTCTGATCCTCCAAATTTAGTTTAAGCTCAAGTGGAAAAAATGTAGGTTTATGATATTTAGAAGCAAAAGATTGACTTAGTGTAGGTTTGTGCTAATAATCTTTTGAGTTCTGGGGAAGCTTGCCAGCTCCACACTTTTCAGGACCTGAGTGGATATCAAGAAACACTTTTTTTCCTGCCATGAATTTTCATGCAGCTTCCTGCAGAATATTTGTCAAACAGTCAAAATTTCTGCAACAGAGAAGTTCATTCAGAAAAATGAAGAACTTTGGCAACTTTATAAATCACTGTTATTCTTCCTTTTCACCTCAAAAATAAGTCACTTGAAAAATGTAAATACTCATGGTGAGAGATCAGAATGATTCTGGAGGAACAACCTGGATCTCTCTTCATCTTCTACTTCTAATTTTCAATGCTAGGCTTCCTTTCTCAGGTTAGTTTTAGTCAATAAAGATTTATTAAGTGCTTTGTTGTTTTAGCATAGTGATGAGGGAAAAAAAAAGTATGAAACAGACAGTTTGAGCCCTCAAGGAGCTGATGATTTTGTGGGAGAAAGCAACACACAAAAAAAGCTGAAAAAAAAAGGGGGAAATACCCCACACAAGGTGTCATGGTAGAGAAGTCAAAGAAATTCAAAATGAGTGCATCTGGGTGAGAAATGAGATGTTTTTCCTGTGCATTTTTGCTTAACAAAGATTGATGAGTTCACATCTCTTGTGTCCAATTTGATGAGTAGAGGGTATTGCTGAAGACTGAGTACTAAGGCTGATTGGATCTTGCAGGATGATGGGGTTTCCCAATGATAAGATTTTGGGGGAATGGTAGAGAAGTTAAACAAAAGCAAAATGAATGAAGCAGAGTGGGAAATGAGGGAAGTTACTTTCTATTTGGAGAAGAGTTCAAAACTATGAATCTTCTGTTGTTAGGTTATCTTTGCATTCTATAAAGAGGAAAAAAAATTAAGCAAACTGTCATCAAAAATCAATCCCCCCTACTTAATGATACTTTGAACACAAAGAGGCAAATATTTAGGGTGGAATATTATCATTAAAAAAGACCTCAGAGAGTTCAACCCACAGCTGAATTCCTTCCACAACCTTTCCATTAAGATATCCAGATTCTACTTAGAAATTTATAACAAAGAACTGGGGAGATTCCTTAAGGAAACACAGTTCCCTAAACTTACTTCCTCTTTGGGTTCCATTCATCACCCTCATATCTGTCTTCTCAGTGCTCAATGTAGCATCTGGGTTGGCTGTAAAATCTCCTTCACTAGAATATTTATTGAAATTGAATATTATTTTTTTCAATCAACAACAAATTCATCTTCCTTCTATTTCACATGTCCCACAACTGAAAAAGAAAAACAAAACCCCTGTTACAAACATGTACACCATGTACACATGTCAAACAAAACAAATCCCCACACTGATCATCTTCAAAAATTGTCTCAATCTGTACTGAGTACATCATTTCTCCCTCAGGAGATGGGCTTCATCAAGGGTCTTCCAAAATTATGACTGGTTATTCCTAAATCTTTTAAAGTTGCTTGTCTTTACAAGATTATTGGTATTGGGTGAATTATTTGCTTAGTTCTGCTCACTTTATTCTACATCAGATCATAAAAGTCTTTCCAGATTATTCTGAAACTGTCCTGGTAGTAATTTCTCATACCACAGTAATATTCCATCACAGTTATATACCATTTGTTCAGCCATTCCCCAAATGATAGACATCCTCTCAGTTTCTTGTTTTGTTACCACAAAAACAGCTGCTGAAAATATGTTTGTACATTTTATTTTGAATTTATTTTGGCTTAGGACTGAATCCCTTATTGAATCCCTTACCTCCCTACTTTTTCCTCTTCCTTTCCTTTCATTTCCCTGCTGAGTGAAATGTATCTTTTTATCCAATTTTGTGTGTATGTGTTTATATATGTATGCATCTATGCATTCTTTCTTTAACTAGTTCAGATGAGAGTGAGATTCAAATGTTACCCACTTTTCCAATCCTCCTTTTTGATTATATTTCTACTTTTTTACCCTTATTATGTGAGATAATTTTCCTTATCTTTTCTTTGCCCTCTTTTCTTCTTTTTCCCTGTCCCATTCTTTTTTTTTTTTTTTTTTTTTTTTTGATCATCAAAACACAACTGTACAATTTAGTTTGGTTAGTCCTTTGATTAGATTCCCTTTATGGTCCCTGATGATCATATGATTCTGAGGGAAGACGTATATCATCTCTCCGTCTTAGAATGTTAGCAGTTTATCCTTATTTAGTCCCTTATAATTGTTTGCTACTTTTTACTTTTTTATGCTTCTTGTGACCACTGTATTTGCACTTCAAGGTGTCTGCAGTTCTGATCTTTTCATCAGTATTGCCTGGAACTCCTTTACCTCATTAAAAATTTGTTCTTCCTCCCCACCTCACTCTCATCTCTCATAGATTATACTTTTTTTTTTTCTAAGTAAGTTATTATTAGCATTTTTTTTCTTCCAGTAACATATCCAGAAAAATTTTAACATTCATTTTTACAAGATTTTGAGTTTCAAAATTCCTTCTTACCAGCTCTTTCTTCCTCCTCTTTTCTGAAGATGGTAGGTATATTAATATAGTTTATATATTTGGTATCAGGTAAAAGATTTCCATATTAATCAGAGTTGTGAAAGAAGATACAGATAAAAAGAATAAAGTGGAAAAATATGCTTCAATTTGTATTCAGAGTCCATCAGTTCTTTGGTTGTGGCTAGAATTTTTTTTTTTGGTGAATCCATTGTACTCTGAGAAGAGTTACTGAGAAGAGCTGAATCAGTCATAGCTGATAATCACACAACATTGCTGATAGTGTGTATAGTGTTTCCTGGTTCTGCTTATTTATTTCACTTTCCATCAATTTGTACAAGTCTTTTCAGTTTTTGAAATCTGCCTGTTCGTCATGTCTTATTGTAGAATAGTATTCCATTATACTCATATACCTGCTTGTTTAGCCATTTCCTAACTAATGGGCATCCCCTCAGTTTCCAATATTTTGCTACTATGAGAAAGGATGCTATAAATATTTTTCATGTTCAGGTCTTTTCCCCTTTTTTATGATCTCTGGGATATAGACCTAATAATGGTTTTATTGGGTCAAAGGGTAAGTGTAGGTTGATTGGCTTTTAGGCACAGAGGAACTCAAAACTTTTTTTTTTTTTTTTTTTAGAAATCTTAAACATTGTTTTTACATGTAATTGAGGAAAAAATAATTTGTAGATTAAAAATTTAAAAAACAGATTTTTATTGTATTGTAGAAAAAAGAAAGATGGAATCTGGCATCTCTACATAAAAACAGGTTGATTCAAAAGAAGAAAAATGCTTTTTGAAATAATGGTTTTATTGGGTCAAAGGGTAAGTGCAGGTTGATTGGCCTTTGGGCACAGAGGAAGCCAAAACTTTTTAAAAAGAAATCTTAAACATTGTTTTTACATGTAATTGAGGAAAAATAATTTGTAGATTAAAAATTAAAAAAACAGATTTTTATTGTATTGTAGAAAAAAGGTGGAATCAGGCATCTCTACATAAAAACAGGTTGACCCAAAAGAAGAAAAATGCTTTTCGATGATCTTCAAAAGTACTTTCAAAATCTGATTTAGTGAAAAGTCCTACTTCCCTGTGAGAAATCAGGGGCAACAAATCCTTGCATAAAGTTTAGTTGGGTTATTTCTTCTGATAAAACACCCTCTCCCAGCCTGAATTCTGATATTGCCTTAGTTTATCCCTTCATTCTCTTCCTTACCCTTATTTCCACTTCTTGGGACAGAGAAGAAGAAAAGAAGTCTGGAGAGGGTTTTTTAGTAATGTCTCTCCTCCTTCCTTTTCCTTTTTTTTTTTTTTTTTTTTTTTTTTTTTTGAGTCTGAAGATAAAGGATAAGAGTTTAGGTCTAGACTTTTCTATATACTATGTATATATGACCATGAGCAAATAATTTAATTTCTCCAAGCATCAGCTTTCTTATCTTTAAAATGAGGGGTGGGTCTAGATCATCTATATTATCTCTTTCAAATTTACCATTTTTGTAACCCTTAATTTAGATAAGGTTGAAAAAGGGAATAACTGGCTTATTAAAATGGAAACTTTTTAGAGGACAGAATGGAAAAGATACTGTTATAAATAACTTAATTTCCTTCTCTGGGATATGTTCTTTCAGGAAAGAAAACTTTAGTTGAAATTTCTTTTGGGGTCCCAGAATTTAAAGTGACATTACTTTTCCAAACTCTCTGTTTGCTTTTGTTCCTCCCTTTATTTTCAATCTTTTTCAACTCCCATCCCCAAGTGGCAGTTTTTCTTTTAAAAAATGAGGATAGTATCATAGAAGAGACCTCAAACACCAGCTATTTAATCCCTTCATTTTACAGGAGAAAATATTAAGACCCAGAATTGGTAAGTAACTTTTCCAAGATCATACACATAATGCTAAAAAAAAAAAAGGCAAAAGATACTTTCTGAGTTCAAGGATCTCATAGCTTAAAGGGGGAAATACCATGAAAAGAACTATGACAAATCAATGATATCAAGATAAATTGGACATAATCAACAGAGGGAAGGCACTCGAATTATGGGGGATTTGAAAAGGTTTCTATACCAGGTCAAATGTTAGCTGGGACCTGAAAAAAACCAGGGAAGCCAGGAGTCAGAATAAAAAGTGAGAGTGTTCTAAGCATGGGAGAATAGTCAGTGAAAATGCCTACAGCATAGAAATGATGTGTCTTATGCAAGGAACAGTAAGGAGACCAGAAATCATATAAATTTATAGTTATAATAATAATTGTTATTGAAACAACTTTCTAAGTCTTTAAGTTGTACAGAGCTTGATGATCTGTATCGGTAGAGAGGTCAATACGGCAAGAATAGAGCACTAGAGAAAGCTGAAGAGGATGATGAAGAAGATGATGATGATAATGATGATGGATGTCATAGAGTCAAATATTCACAGTTTCCAACTATATGGAACACGTAGCTTTCAAAATATAGAGACCCATCAGAGGAGAGCAAAATCAGGAGGGAACAGGCTAAGATACATTTGTTATGCTTAATTTCAGAAAATATCATAAGCCAATAGTGATACTTTTCCTGATAACTTTTATTCAACTAAATTTAATTCATTGTGCAATAATATGTAAAATATTAAACACAAAAGAAAAAGAGTAAAATGGCAACTTGTTCTAGGTCCATTCTATGTGAACTTCAACAACAATAACAAAAAGATGAGACCAAGATAATAATTTTAATAAATGAGTGTAAAACACTCACCCTATGTTAGTCTGTCATGGAAGAAAAGAAATTCAAGACACTGAATTTGAATCATGAGGTCCAACAGAATTAATGGATGAAAGTGATATTTACAAATATCTTGATCTTCTCCAGATGTGATCATACTGATCACAAAGTTATTAAGGACATAATTATAGCTGTTTGTATCAAGAGACTCATTAGCATCTTGGAGCCAAAACTCAATGGGTAGAACATGTTCTTAATATGAGTCTTAATGTCCACTGGAATAATAACATTAATAATAGCAGATTTAGAGAGCATCCAATAAGATGCTCAATATGCAAATTTGGTTTTTTTTATGATGGACACTTGTTACAAATTTTGCCCTTCACCCCCAGGAGTGGAGGGAGAGAAAAAAAAATCTGGAAGTATTCAAACAAAACTTTAGATAAAAATAGAGAACTCATTAGTACCTAAGACGGCTATAAAAAGACAAACATTTGCTCATCAAAAATGAGGAAGAGCATTGAGAGATATCCTCAGGTTACATGTCAGGTTAAAATTTTATAGAAATGCTTTCTGAACAGATAGGTATCACTTTACAGAGCAATAGTAAAGGCTGATAATAGCTGTCTACTTATAAAATATAACTCATATTGATTTAGCAGCAGATGGAGCCTATGAAACAGTTAAGGTTTAAAAATGGAAACCAAAGTGTCTTCTGGGACATTCACAGGAACTCATCCAACAATATGTCAGGAAAGATGTGTCAAATAAGTAGCTGAATCAAACAGATTTGTTTATAGACACAGATAGATTCATGATAACAACACACGAATATTCATTGCTAACTAGAAACTGAAGAAAATTCATCCTCAGGGATCCCTGAATTAATAATAGCTAGCATTTATGTTATTATTATTTTTGCTGAGGCAAATTGGGGTTAAGTGACTTGCCCAGAGTCACATAGCTAGGAAGTTTTAGGCGTCTGTGGCAGATCCTCCTGACTTCAGGGCAGGTGCTCTATCCACTGTGCCAGCTAGCTGCCTCTATATTATTCTTAAAATGCTTAGCATTTTATATCATCTCATTGGATCCTAACAACTCTAGTATATAGGTGCTGAGTTTCTATTTTACAGCTAATTTTAAGTGATTTGTCCTATGTCACACAACTGATAAGAGTCTGAAGCTGAATTTGAATTCAAGTCCTGATTCTATCCATTATTCCACTTAACTATCTCTGCATTTATAGATCAACAAAAATAAATGGTAGAAACTATAACATTACTTCAAAGCTCAACAACTAGCATTTGCTGAATACCTAAAAAGACACAATTATTCAGAATTATGCACCCCAACTCACTCTTCATAAATTAACAGGCAGGAAATTCCCATATTACAAATAGAATCCCCCCAATATCCTTGAAAATAAATGATAGTAGAATTGGACCATAATTATAGACATAAACAATAACCTATGATTGTTTAGATGTAACCCCCACCAAAATTGAACAGAACTTTAAACAGTTATTACCATATAAAATACTTATAACCTCCAGGCTCTCTGGGATGAAGTTTTCCAAATATAGAGACCTAATGGAAAAAAAATCAAATCATATGGGAACAGGAAGAAGTGCTGATCCCCTCATCCTATCGCCTATTGGAGTCATCCCAAAGATGCTTTCAAGAAGACTACAGAAGATAAACTTGCATTCTAAGTCACTCTGTTTAAAAAAGTTACTTTGCCCATCTGCTCAAAAGTTTGCCCAACATTAAACAAACGAACAATAACAGTGCATCCTAGAACTGTTTCTATCTCAAATCCAAAGATAAAAAGCATATAAAAACATTAACATTAGAAATATTATTATTATTTTGGCCACATACAGATAGAGGTGACCCTTTTCATAATTTGTCACAGGAAGACCCTAAAGGCAAAGGGTTTGAGACCAGATAGGAAGGCTGCCTCCAGCTGGGATTTAAATGCTCTTCAACTCTGATGTCATCAACTTTTTGACCTGATAATTTCTTCATGTGGGTGGGAAAAGATAGATACAGAATGTTCTTTGTATTCCCATAAAAGTCCTGTTCTCATGTTATCAGCTGACATTTGTTCGGATGGGATATGAAAGAGCTCTTATTTTTTTGTTTGTGTTTTTGTTTTTTAATTTAAAAAATAACATTTCACCCTTCTTATTAATCAACTCATACCTCATCTTGCATATACACTACGCTGAAAGGATAAATGAATATCTGATGAAGTAGGGAGAGATGGGATTCCTGTTTTTCACATTTCCATATTTATTCATTGCCAATGTAAATCAAATCAGGACTTTAAGGAGAAGTGTATAAAAAGCAAATGAACTTAGGAGCTGAGGCATGTCAAGTTAAATATGTAACTGAGTAGGGGGAAGAAGGCATTTCAGCTCCTATAAATGTCTTTGTGACAGGTATTTATGATTTGAGTACAAACTGAAATCACTCAACACTGGGTAGTAAAAAAATTCTGTCTTCTAATTGACTAATATTTTTAAAACTCCCTTTTTATTATTTTTTATTTTAATTAATTTATAATAAAAATATTACACCAGGAAATTAAATAAAACATTTCTAATTGGAGAAATATTTTGAGACTTTCCATCCATGCATTGTGTCTACTGGTTGGATAAGGGAGTAGAGTCCTCACAGTGTATACTTCTGAGGTAAGACTAGAATAGCTAAGTTGTGTTGTGGATGGAGAATAGGATCTGGAGTCCAGACCCAAGTTCAAATATGGCCTCAAATGCTTACCAGCTGAGTAACTCTAGGCAAATCACTTAACTTCTGTATGATTCAGTCTTCTCAATCGTAGGATGGGAATATTAATAGCCTGTACCCTTGGAGATTATTGTGAGCAGCAGAGTACATCTGTAAAGCACTTATCATGTGCCTAGCACATACTGGATACTTAATAAATGCTTGTTCCATTCTTTCTTTCCTTCACCAGACAAGCTAGCATTCTCTAAAACTCTTCCAGAGACTTCTGTAAGTGAAAATGGTCTGACTGAAATAAGAGAATGTTGGAGGACAGAATAATTAACATGTATGACATTTGTTATTTAATTTGCATTAAAGTTTTATTTGGCATTATTGCAGAGGAATATCCAATGATGTCCAGCTTTTGTTTTTAGCTTCTTGTTTCAGAGAAAGCTAGTATCTTTTCAGGGAGAAACCCTTCAAAGGCATTATCACCTGTAGCCAAAAGTTGAAATGGAGGGCCCTTCAATCTAGGGAGTTTTTGTATCCTAAATCAATCCTGAAAGTTCAAATTGTGCCAATTTCTCATCATCAAATGAAATCATTGGAAGGGGAAAAATGGTTTAACAGACCCTGGAGTAGATGGGGGTGGGACCTCAAAACTTTTCAAAGCCAAGAAGGTCCTGGGATATGCTCCAATTTTTATATTTTAAGTGTCTAAATATTCAGGAACAGACAAATCCTACAAGTCACTATTATTCAAGTTTTTATCAAATTAGAAGGAACATCTATTTCACACAGAAATACAATACAATGTTCTTGGCAGTGGTCCTTTTGGAGTGATACAGGATTTTTTTCTTATCACTCTCCTCCTAGAGAATGCTCTTAGCATCTGGGTGCACTGGGTCAGGAAGCAATAAAAGTTTGTTGGGATTAATTTGTGAGGAAATAATTTGTGACTTTAACAGAAGGAAAGAAAAAGAAGATTCTTTGATATGAACTGGTTATATTCATTCTGCTTATGTGTGTGTTCATGTCATGGGACAAGCTATAACTCCTTTCTAACAGAAAAGCATTATAGGATTATGGATAGAGCACGGATCTCTGACACATATTGACTGTATAACCCTTTCCCAGGAGTTTCTCTACTAATGAAAACACAAGTCCAGATCAAAAGGGAAGTAGCGTGGTCTTCTGCTAACCAATTCTCCTTACATTGAATGCATGAAATATTAAACTCAAAGGCAAAAGGAAATTTAAAAAAAAATTGGTGGTGTGGGTAGGGAGCTCAAAGGTGGGAGGTCTTAGACTTCTGGAACATATGGTATACAGGACCAATGTACTTAACCCCCAAGTGTTAGAGGCAGTTTTTAAAGAAAAAGCTGTCAATTTATATTGGTAAAAGAGTTTTTTAAAACCTGGAAATTCCTTGCATCAATAAAATCACAAGTCCCAGTCATTATCTCTATTAAATTAAATGATCTTAATAAAAGAAATTCATTTAGGAAATGCTATTATTATATTGTGTTTCTATAATTTATATAGTACAAATATATAATATAAAATAATTTTTATTAGTTTTTGACATTTACTTTTATAAGATTTTGATTTCCATTTTTTCTCCCTTTCTGGTTTTTCCCCTCCCCCAAATGACAATCAATCTGATATGGGCATACAATCATATTAAACCTATTTTCACATTAATCATATTGCAAAAGAAGAATCAGAACAAATGGGAAAAACCATGAAGAAGAAAAAACAAACCCCAAAGTGGAAATAGTATGCTTTGCGCAGCATTCAGTCTCCATAGGTCTTTCTGTGAATGTGGGTAGCATTTTCTGTTATGGATCTTTTGGAATTGTCTTAGATCATTGCACTGCTGAGAAGAACACTCTATCAAAGTTGATCATTGCCCAATGTTGCTGTTACTAGGTACAATGTTCTCCTGGTTCTGTTTTCTTCCCTTAGCATCAGTCCATGTAAAGCTTTCGTAGAGTTCTTGTTGAAATGGTGAGAAATATTTTACTACAATTTCTCAGCAAAATTTTGGAGAGTGCAATTATAAGATGTCAGAACTGGAAGGGACCTTAAAGATCCTTTAGTCCAGACATCAGCAAACTACAGCCCACAGACAAATCTGATCCACGATCTTCAGACTTTCCTATAAAAAATATAAAAAATCATTCTTAGCTGCAGGACCTCACAGAAATAGACAACTGGACCTGATTTGGTCTGCAGGCAGTGGTTTGCAGGCCCCTTAGCTATTCTAAAGTCTCTGTTCTACAGATGAAGAAATTGATGTTTAAAGGGGTAGAATGATTTGTCAAAGGTCACAAGCAATTTGTCTAAAAAATATTTTAATAAACTACAAGGCCGATACAAGCCAAACACGTGACAGTTGGCAGCTAGGGCAATGTTAGGCGGCCTGAACAGAGGCACAGTTTCCAGGAACAAAGGAGTGAGCATCTCATTGAGATGGACACATCTGAAGGATTTGGTTCTTTTTTAGCAAGAATATTAATAAACTGAAGATTCCAGAAAAGAGCAAACAGGATGATGAAAAGCTTCAATTTATGCCACATGAAGACAAAGTGAAGGAAATGGGAATGTGTAGCATAGGGATTGGGGGGAGGAGAATATGATAAATGGCTTGAGGTATTTGAAAGGCTATTAGAGGGGAAAGTGGGTAGATTTATTCTTCTTGGCTCTAAGAGATTTGGCTCTGGGGAGTAATGTGTGGAATTGGCAAAGAGGCAAATCTGGAGGTCTTCAAGGAAGATTGCTTGACCTTTCCAATGTGTTCTAGAGAGAATTCTTGTTTCACTCTAGCCTGGAACTCTAAGGTTGTCCATTCTAAAATGCTGTGATAATCCTAAAAAAGCTTGTCTTTGTCATGCCTGCTTTCTGGTTATCACCTCATCTGGCTCCCTGAGTAATCATGTCTTCTGCCCTGGCCCTAAGCTTTCTGCCTTTTTTTTTCTCCAGACCTCTGTTCTCTATATAATGATACACATTCATCTTCCCCCTTGCCATTCCCTCCTCTCCCGTTAATGTTGTTCCTTCTCATTAGAATGTAGGCTTTTTGAGTTCAGGGACTGTCTTGCTAGCTTGTCCTCAGATGATGGATGGCCCAGTGCCTGGCATATAATAATCACTTAATAAACCTATCTATCTATCTATCTATCTATCTATCTATCTATCTATCTATCTATCTATCTATCTATCTATCTATCTATCTATCCTTTCTGGCCATCTGTCTGTCTATCTATTTATAGAGAAATCTGTGTTCTTTCTCTATTTCTCTTTCTCTCCCTCCCTTTTCCTCCTCCCTCTCTTTCTGTCTCTCTTTGTTTTTCTCCCTTTCCTTCACTCCTTCTAAGTCTGTCTCTGACTCTCTCTGTCTCTCTGCCTCTGTGCCCATCTGTCCGTCTGTCCGTCTGTCTGTCTGTCTGTACCTCTCATCTTCCATCCATCCATCTAGCTATCAACAAATTCAGGCCTAGAATTCAGGCCTTCAGACTCCCAGACTATCATTAGCACAAATGAGGAAACCTTTGAGCTCTTATTACTTCTTGACAAACACTGAAGTCAAATCAGGCTATGAGAAAAAGACTACAATGTCAACAACAAATGCGGCTGGGAAGCTGACAATTTAAATCTTGCTTAAAGGAATAAATCTAACTTTATTTACCCTAAGATTTTTCCAGAGGACTTTGTAAGGGTAAATTTAAGATTGTTGTTTGGCTAATCTCTTCTGACAAGTCAATTTGCTTTTAGCACAATGATTACCAGTCATTCTAAAGTTGTTTGAGGGTGGCAGATGAATGTTTCCTTTGAAACAAGTAATTGGGATTGAGGCTGGCTGGAAGACAAACGTATTTTTTTAATATACACTTTATTTTTAATACAGATTATATAAGAAAAAATAATTGAAATGGAGGCTCTAACTTGGAGGTATGAAAAGAACTTGGAGAATGAAGATCTGGGTTTGAGTTTCAGCTCTGCCATCTCAGGAAGAAGCCACTTAACCTCTATAGGTCTTAGTTTCTTTATCTAGAAAATGAGGATATTAGAAGAGATGATCTCCAAGGATCTTTCTAGTTCTAGATTCTACGAAATCTGAGACAGATTACTTTGACCTAAACTTTCTAACTCTTTGCAAAATGTAGTGATATGTACAGAGTAGGTGCTTAATGAATGTTGAGTTGAATTTGATTGCATAGTGCTTGGGGCAGACCTCTGAATCTATTTCTGAGACAGCTCTGAATGGGGAATAAAGCTGATAGATGAAGGATAAGCAAAATAAAACTTGGTGATGGTAGTTTAATGATCTCCATGGAGATTTCCAGGTGATACAAATGTGATGAAATTAGAGGCACAGCATCACATTCCAAAAGGGTTCTACGTGTCTGATTAATAGATCTCAGTTCAGTCTTTTCTATGACTTACCCAAATGACATTTTTGGGGTCCTGACCTCTACTGTCTAATGGAATGAAGAGTTGAAAGGGATCTTGGAGATTACCTAGCGAATCTCTTTATTTTGGAGATGAAGGATTTGAGCTTCAATTATCTGATCCACATTTAGTGAACTTTCCCTTAAACTGTGTTGCCTTTCCTTAAGCCATATATTTTTATTATCTCTCCCCTCCTATCCCTTAGCAGAAAACTATCTTCTCCTCAATAGAAAAAAGAGATCATTAATTCAGAACTCTTATCTCTACTTTTCCACATCAAACCCTCATTATATTGTTTTTCACTCACTCCTATCTCAGAGGAAGAGTCAGTCCTTCTCCTTTTCGAGATTTTTTGCTTTTATCCTTGGTTTTACACCCTCCTGTTTCTTCTAAGAGCTTACCTCTATGGTCACTTCTCTCATCTTCAATTGATTATCAGCTGGCTATTTGACCAAATATTATCAAGTCTAGCTCATTCTTAAATCCCAGACCTTTTTGAGCCCTGTATCTACCTTTTCTTCTATAAGCACCTCTCCTACCCTATAAGCCATCACACAGACTTAGTTCAAGAACAAAGCCAAACAAATGAAGGAATCATCAAAGTATTTGGACAAGATTCAAAGGAGGGAGAAATATAGTATGGTGGGAGTGCATTACATAATATTCAACTAGAAGGAGGAAATGGATTGATGAGTTCTTGGTGGAAAACACACAAGTGGCACTTAGAAAAGGCAGAAGGGTAATGAAGGACATTGTTGGGATGTCTGTCTGTTAAGAGCAGAGCAGCAGACACATTTTTCGGACATATCTTATTGATAATTTTATTTTTCCTGAAAGCAGAAGTGAAAAGAGAAGTTGATACTCTGGACTGGATTCTAATTAACAAGCAGGAAGTGTTTGCCAAGGGAGAAATGATAGGAACCTTGGGAAGAAATGACCTAACTATCCCAGAGTTCATGATGGATAAGGAGGGGAAATCTGGACATGTTCTGGTATACACATTGGTTTGGGGAAAATATATTTCAGAGAGTTCAGAGAAAAGGGGAAATTGGCCCAAGAAGGGTGGGAGGATATTCTTAAAATTCCAAATAAGAGAACACCCATTTTTCTGATGCATAAGACTCTGGTATGGCTCAGAATCACTAAGAAATGAACTAAAAAAACTCTGAAGGATCATCAATGAACCCTAGTTCTCATGTGAACCTATATCCCAGAAAATGTGATTGCCAAATAACTCTCAGTGATCCTTGAAAAATGATAGTGAAAGGGAGAGGTGATCTCCAAATCAGAGAACAATAGAAGATAAAATGGATTCATGCCAGAAAAAAAATTATATTCTTTTTTTTATTAGGTTACTAGATGAGAAGAATATTGTAGCTATGGTGTACCTGAGGTATTTTAAAAGTTTTTCACAATTTCCCTGTGAAGAAGATTGAAGAAGGAATAATAGTATAATGGATTTGGGAAATGTTTGAATGATGAGATACAAAAAGTAGTGATTAACAGATTAATGTCAACTTAAAAAGAGAATGATTCACTGAAGTGTCAAGTAGGGTTTTATCCTTTGTCCGATTTCTTTAATATTTTTAGCAATGGTTTGGATGAAGGCATAGATGTTAATCATCCAGATGAAATGAAGCTGGGAGGATTAACTAATATGGCAGATAACAAAATCAGGATCCCAAAAGTTCTTGATAATTGGAAAACGGCCAGATTTAATAAGATCAGATCATATATATGGATAAATTTAAAGACTTACCTTTAAAGAATCAGGAAGGTTGGACAAATCAAAGGCAATGTGACTCTAGAGTCAAAGGATCTGGTTTCAATACCCACCACTTGTAAATACATTACACCTCTACACCTGACCTTTGGACAAGTCAGTCTTAAGTTATGGTCACCATTGGATAAGTCACAATCTCTGGCCTTAGGTTTCTTTAACTATAAAATATAACTATAAAATGATGAAAACTATCTGAGAGTTTTAATGGATTGCAAAGAAGACATCAATATGACATGGCAGTCATGAGTACGTGGAAAGTGTCTAACGTGAAGGAAAACTCAAATCCTGCTGTATAGTCTCATGGGCAGACTACTTTTGAATTATTGTGTTCAGTTCTGGTCATCCTATTTTAGGAAAGACATCAAAAGGTTTGGAGCCCATTTAGAGGAGAATGAAGAGACACAAATTCCTGCCAGACTCAATGATCAATCTATCAAGGCACCATGCAAAGGTATGTAAGAGATATAGAGACAAAAATGCAACATTTCCTGTTCTTGGGGAACTTACCTTCTATTGGGGGTAGGTGGGAAGCAGAATATATCATATAGACAGACAAGTAAATAGAAGGTGTATTCAAATGTAATGCAAAACAATTTCAGTTTAACCCATTCTCCAATTGATAAATGGTCAAAGGATATGAACAGACAATTTTCTGATGAAGAAATTAAAACCATTTCTAGTCATATGAAAAGGTGCTCTAAATTATTATTGATGAGAGAAATGCAAATAAAGACAACTTTGAGGTACTATTACACACCTCCTAGATTGGCTAAGATGACAGGAAAAGATAATGATGAATGTTGGAAGGGATGTGGGAAAATTGGGACACTGATGCATTATTGGTGGAGTTATGAACTGAGTCAACTATTCTACCCAAAGGGCTATCAAATTCTGCATACCCTTTATCTAGCATTGTCTCTACTGGGTCTGAATCCCAAAGAGATCATAAAAGAGGGAAAAGGACCCACATGTGCAAAAATGTTGGTAGCAGTCCTTTTTGTAATGGCAAGAAACTGGAAACTGACTGGATGCCCATCAGTTGGGGAATGGCTGAGTAAATTATGGTATATGAATGTCAAGGAATATTGTTCTGTAAGAAATGACCAGCAGGATGATCTCAGAAAGGCTTAGAGAGACTTACATGAACTGATGCTGAGGGAAATGAGCAGAACCATCATTGTACATTGCAACAACAAGATTATATGATGATCAATTCTGATGGACATGGTTCTTGTCAACAGTGGGATGATTCAGACTAGTTCCAATGATCTGTGATGAAGAGAGCCATTTATATGCAGAGAGAGGACTGCGGCAACTGAATGTGGACCACATCATAGTATTTTCACTCTTTTTGCTGTTGTTTGCTTGCATTTTTTTCTCATTTTTTTCCTTTTTTGATCTGATTTTTCTTGTGTAGCATGATAAATGTGGAAATATATATAGACGAATTGCACATGTTTAACATATAGTGGATCACTTGCTAACTGGGGAAGAGATGGGAGAGGAAAAATTAGAACACAGGGTTTTAGAGAGGTGAATGTCGAAAATTATCCAAGTATATATTTTGAAAATAAAAGGCTTGGCTCTTAAAAAAATAATTTCAGAAAGGAGAGTACATTCACAACTAGAAAAATCAGAAAGGCATCATTGGGAGGTGGCTTTTAAGCTGTGCTTTGAAGGAAACTAGGGATTTTGTGAAGTAAGGGTAATTAGGGTGGGAACTCGAAGCATCAGGAGTCACCAGTATGGCATGAAGGCATGAAGCACGGGATGTCAGGTAAGAGGAACAGTTATAGTGGAAGAGATCAGGGACTTGTAGCTGAAGTAAATTTATGGTAAATATGATAGCTGTCTTCATATATAGGAAAGGCTGTATCAATAAATACTTCATAAGCACCTCTTATGTGCAGGCACTGTGCTAGGGATACAAATATGAAAAAGAAAGACAATTGTTGCCCTCAAGGAGCTTACAATTTAATACAGAAGAAAACTTAAAAGGGGGAGAGGTGATAATCTGGAAAAGCTAAAGAAATTCAAATGAGTGCAGCCAAGTGGGAAACAAGAAGGAGAGAGTTATCTTGTTTGCCTTTCTTAAGTGGAGGTTGAGTTCATGACTTTATCTTCTAATCATAGAGGCAGAAGGTACAATATATTTCAGATGAGTACAAGGCTGATTGGATCTTGAAAGATGATGGCAGAAATTATTATTTTTTGCTTGTCCTAAAAGAACAAATCTGGGAGAAATGAATGTAAGTTGCTGAGATCTTCAGGGATAATTGAATGAATATTTGTTGGGGACATTACAACTGGAGATCTTTGTTAAGTCCATTACAAATAGACTAGATGATCTGAGGACTCTAACGACTCTGACACTGTCTCACTGTCTCTCCTCTCTCTCTGTTTCTCTTTCTCTTTCAGCTTCTCTCTCTCTCTCTCACTCTCTCTCTCTGTCTCTCTCTCTCTGCTTCTCTCTCTCTCTCTCTCACTCTCTCTCTCTTTTTCTCTCTCTCTCTCTCTCTCTCTCTCTCTCTCTCTCTCTCTCTCTCTCTCTCTCTCTCTCTCTCTCTCTCTCTCTCTCTCCCTTCTCTGTCTGCCTGTTTCTCCCCTCTTTTTTTCTCTCTGTCCCTTTGTCTCTGTCTCTGTTTCTCTCTCTGTGTTTTTCTTTCTCTCAGCCTTCTCTGTTTCTCTCTCTCTCTCTTTTTCTGTTTCTCTTTCTCTCTTTCTATCTCTCTGTCTCTCTCAGCCTCTCTCTATCTGTGTCTGTCTTTCTGTTTCTCTTTCTCCTTGTCCCTGTCTCTGTCTGTCTGTCTCTTTTCTTTTCTTCTGGTTTCTTCTGGTTCGAGGCTTTAAAAAAACCTACTTCCTTGTTTTCCTTCATCTGGACTAGTTTATTTCAACCCTTTGGAAGGATACACATTAATAAAGGAGTCAATTGTTTATTAAAAGGAACCTTCATTACTGAGTCTACTTTTTGTGGACTTCCATTTATAATATTTTGCAATTCTTAGGAATTTTAAATTCATAAGTAGTAATATTTCACCTTAATCCAGAAACTTTGCCCTCTCCCTCCTCTTGTCTAGAGAAACCTCAAAATTCACAACCACTTCTGGGAAGTGGGCATTCTTCCACAGGAACAGAGAGCCTTCCAAGTAGAATGAACGCTTGTTAAATCCAGAACAAGGCCAGAAGACAGAGCTCCAGGCTGACCCCGTCCTGCTTTTCTAAGTGTGCATTCCAAAGTGAAGGGAGACATATTATAGTTGCATGCATTGGAGTATTCACTATTAATAAATCAGAAATGGCCTGGTCTTTGGAATGTAAAGTAATTGTTAAAACAATTCTGCTCAAAAGATTGTCATTGAAAGGAGAACTGAAAACATATTTTTCCTCATCCTTGAATTATTCTATGCATATTTAAACTGTTCAAATGGAAAAATTTTTCCTGCTTTGAGCTATCTATCTGTCCCCAAGCTTATTCTGTCCCAATTCTAAAATTGCCTTTTTTCCCTTACTTTTTTTGAGCATGAGCTTATAGTGCAAATCACCAATTTGGAAGAATTGTGGAAAATTATTCTGAAGTGGTAAAAAACTGAATTTTTGAAAAATTGGTAAAGAAACATAATATTGGTACCTGAATACAGTAATGTCAAGGCTAATAAAGCAACCAGTGGAACCATTTGTACTTTTGTAACTGCCACTTTGTTTCCATGTGGATGGATAGGTCCTGTTTAATTTGCTTTAACAATGCATAAAAACAGTTCATTCAATTAAGTAGGCAAGTAAGTTTTCCATAATTTTGCTTAAATCTTGATTAGCAAATTAATTTTTTTGTAGATAATATACTCATAGACTCATGGAAGTAAAAAGTTCAGAGGTCCGTAATGCTTATTCAAATTTTATTTCTTTTCTACTTTTTCTCAAGTTCCCTTATAACTAGGGACTTCAGAATTCATCTCATCTACATCAATTCCCTCATTTTCATCAACCAAGTATATAGAGAGGTTAAATGATTTGATTAATGTCATGAAAAAATTTTAACAATAAAGACAAAGTAGCCTCAGGCTTCCTAAGGTTTGCTCTGGAGTCTTTTTTACTTCAACTCAAGAATAATTTCACAGATTCCAAATTAGTAGAGTTTCTATCCCTCTTCTCTTTTGTAATTTATTTTTCATAATGTATTTTCCAGTCCACTCACACCTACCATGGGTCTCTTCAATAGGCTTTGGGGGATATTCATTTTCAATTCTTTAGGGACTATAATGTTTCATAAATTATAGCTGTATAATAACAGCAAAAGAAAAAGGTTGGCTTTTCCTTCAGGGAGTATTCATGTGTTATTAAATAAACTTTGTAATTTCCTAAAAGTAAAGCAGTCTGACTTCCTCCTGGTGAATCCTAGGCTCAAGTCATTTGTCTCTTTTCAGCTCCTACCCACACCTCCTGATTTTGCTTTCTAGGAACACAAAACAAGCCTAATTCCTCTTCAACATGGCCCTTTAAAAACTTAATCTTCTCTTCTGCAAGCTAAAGACCTCTCCTTCTTCCAAATGGTCTTACTAGATTAGGATTTAAGGCCCTTCATCTCGAAAATGTTCATTCTCAGGTCTCTCAATGTCCTTTCTATGATGTACAGAATTGAATACAATACTCAGGTAAAAGCATAGTGATAACCTTCTTGCTCCTGGAATATCTCTCTTAGTATAATCCCAAATGATATTTGCCTTGTGGAATTTCATGATTTATTGGTGAAAAAAGATTCATCATGATTTTTGTTTTATTCATTGATCTGTTTTTTTCCCAAGGTGGAGAGTCAGGCTGAACTCTTCAGTAATTATATATCTTATTTAGGAGGCTTTTTAAAGTGTTTCAGGACATGATACAGTCAGCATCATGTCCTGTGCAAATAGGTATCTAGATCTCACCAAGATCTCTTTTGGATATCCTCCATGTCAACAGAAATCATCTTTGGCAAATGGGTCTCCTCTCTTTTATGTCCTCTTTGATGTCAATAAACAGAATATCAACAAACAAATTTATTACACTTGTTTTTGTCTATGCATGGGGAATACTTTGTTTAAAAAAAGTTCCTTTTTAGGACAATATGGCATGGTGATTAGAGTGTTGGAATTGAAGTCAGGAATACTTGAGTTTGTCAATGACATTTACATGATATAGTAGGAACAGGAACAGGATACAGTAGGGAACAATGTCTACCTGGATCACTATCATAAGACCAGATTGTTGTTTTTTTCCTCCTCCCATAAAAGAAAGAAAACTGTACTTAAGATTTAATTGGTCCAAGACCAAAGACTCCAGTTCAGAAGGGAACTTCTGGTCACCTGATGACATACTATGCAAAAGGAGTCAGTGCTTTGGACTTGGGAGATGCTCAGTTACCATATCTCACCTTGCTGCCCAGACAAGTTTTTATATGGAGATAAGGTGGGATCAATATTTATCTTCAGCCAACTTATGCATCCTTGTTGGGTATTATTTTCCCACAAACCTTCTTTTGTTAATTTAAGAATGTCCTATGAGAATCTCACTTCATTCCAATCTCAAGTCCAAACTACCTTACCTTAGGTTTGATCTGTTATACTTTATGAGCACAAACAAGGCTCCTAACCTTTCAACTTCAATTTCCTCATCTATAAGATAGGGATAATAATCCCTTAAAGAACTGCTTTCCTTGGTTATCATGAAGCTCAAATGACATAATAGATATAAAACTGCAATTTTTAAGCACTACATAAGTACCAGCTATTATTACTGTGCTGTACTGAATCAAATGATTTTTAAGTAAGGTGAGATCTTGCATTTTATACATCTTTGGGTTAACTGTGTAACTGCAAAGAATGTCATTTGGGAAAACCTTATCTCATATTTTTATTAAGGACATCCCATGTATATACATTTTTCTCATGAAGATTTTCTAGAGATGAAAAAGTACACATAGGCTTTGCTATTTATTGAAGTCTTCATGCTTTTCTTTTTAAAAACGTAATAGGAAACTAATTGTATATTCTTTTGAGCTCAGCTATCTTGAAAATCAGACCCTAATTATCTTTAAAATGGTATCACTTTCCTCCAAAACATGCCCTACAAAATCAATTTCATGTCAGGGTAGTTGGACATGGCCAAAACCTTCCTAGATCATATTAAGCTTTAAAAAGTTTTGAACCCATTGAGACATAAAATTCCATTTAGATCTAAATTAAATAGAAAAAGTTTGATGATTTTTTAAAAATCACAACATTATCTTTCTAAGTTAAATATTGGGGAGAACTGAACTCCAAATATCAATGCTTCTAATGATAGGCTAGCCTTATTCAGAGATAAAATAGATGACAGCCTGTATGGTATGATTTAATGGAAACTCTGCTTTACAAGCTGCCCCTGCTATATTTTTATTGTAAATGATTTCTTAAAATATTAAAAGCTGGAAAAAATCAGATAGAACATATGGTCCAAACACCTATTTTACAGATGTGAAAACAGAGGCCCGGTTGATTTGCCTAAGGTCACTTAGCTAACTAGTTGTAGAGAAGGCCCTAAAAACCCAACTTCAGTGAAGTTTAAAATAAGCTTTTCATCTCCTCAATTCTATTCAAGCCTTGATGTGTACAAGGCAAACTCTTTGATCTATTTCTAAATATTTCCTGAGTATTTCAACCTGCTTCTTAGTGGATTTAATGACCATCACAGATGAGCCATTGATGTTTTAAGTTCGGGGAACCATCCACTATTATTCTGATTGTTATGAAACTAATTTTGGCAAGCACCCCTCCCCTTAATTTAAAAACCCACATGCAGTCTACAGGAAATCGAGTCCATGTGTTACCAACTCATTTACACCCAAGCCATTAGAAGACAGTTGTCAGAGATAGCGGACCTATAACCAATGCCATGGGCCTCTTATTACTCTTTGAAGACTTTTCTCTTATGTGAGAAGTCACATCCAGATTATGGGCAATCTAAAGGGTGAACCCAGCTATTTTAATGGATTCTAAAGATACCTTCCCTGCACCTTTACTAAATCATTTCCACATTCCCTGGACTATTTTCCTTGGCTTACTTCAAGAGGCTAAGAAAGACCAGTGCATTACATCATTGAGTTCTTTTGAGAAAGGATCTAGATAAATGTAAGCAATTATCATATGAAGTAATGTCTTGTTACATGGCATGACCTGCAGAACCTCAAACTGATGAATAGAGATTATCACTGGGAGGAGTTTATCAACAGGTGCTCACTTTCTTGACCAGCCTTCCTTGCTTGTTTCTTCTGTATAATATCCCAGCTTGACCGCTAGGAAATTACAATTGCTCATGAGTCTACATATTCAAATACAGTCCTGACAAATGTTCATTCACCAGGCTGATGTTCTTCCCACTCTCAGGTGAATTTCCTTACCTGGTTTGCTTTAATTCCTTCTTTGATATAGTAGGGCTGCACACAGTGCTTGGAATAAGAAGACCTTTAGCTCTTTATTTGTTAGTAGTTTAAAAAATTCTAAATTAGTAAAAAATTTAAATAAAAATTTTATAATCATATAATAATACATACTATATGACATATATTATATATTCCGTATATAATGTACATCATGTATTACATAGTAATATTTTAAATAAAAAATTATTGAAAATAAAAATAAACATTAAAGAACAGTTTAAAATTACCTACATGAAATCATAAACTCTAAAATAGAATTTATTTTTAAAAAGTAACAAAATATTATAATTATTTAATAAAATGATTGTAAAACATCCTATTTGATTCAATGTTCCCTTCTCTCTTTTTCCTCTGTGTTTTTTTGTTTGTATCAATATTGTAAATTATATAATCATAGTTGTGAGTTGGATTGACCCATGACGACATATGATGAGAGGAGAGGAGATATGGAGGCCAGTGAGAGGTGACCAATGGACTGTCCTATACTCCAATGGTCACCAAGTAACTGATGGCAAATTTCCAGATGGGAATGTGAGATTCAGCTGTGTTCACTGACCCATGAAGGCTTTATGCGAATATAAGACAAGAATTGCAAAAGATAAGAAGACATTGCATTCATTGTGATCTGGATTCTTTTTTTTTTTTTTGAATAATGGCTTTTTATTTTCAATATACATGCAAAGATAATTTTCAACATTCACCCTTGCAAAACCTTATGTTCCAAATTTTTTTCTTTCCCTCCCCCACCCCTTCTCCTAGATGGCAAATAATCCAGTATATGTTAAACATGTGCAATTCTCCTATACATATTTCCCCAATTATTCTGCTGCTCAAGAAAAATCAGATCAAAACGGGAAAAATGAGAAATAAAAGAAAAAGGAAGCAAAGAATAACAAAAATGATGAAAATGTTGTGATCCACGTTAAATCCTCACAGTTCTCTCTCTGGGTGCAAATGGATCTCTCCATGTAATCTGGATTATTAAAAGACAAATTCACATCAGTGAGATCATTAATCTCCTCATAGACATCTCAGAAATAAGTAAGAGTGCATACTGATGTGATTTTTTGGACAGAGTGCAGGACTTAAAATTAGGAAAACTTGAGTTCCAGTATGACCTCAGACATTTACTAGCTGTGCTAGACACTTAATCTTAATTTCCTCAACCTTAAAATGAAGATAATAATAGCAATTTACTTCATAGGACTGAATTGAGTTTCAAGTGACATAACGTTTATAAAAAGCTTGGCAGGGTGTCTGGCACATAGTAGGTGCTTAATAAATGTATAGTCCATTATGTTCTATCATTTTATGGTTCAGTAATATCTCAATGTGAAATAGTGTGGCACAGTCAAAACAGAGCTGGTCTAGGGGTTAGAAAAACATGGGTTCAAGACTTGTTTCTGATACCTATTAGCTGTGACTTTGGGTAAATCGCTTTTCATTGGCCCAGGAAATGTTTTCAAAGATTATAAATTATAAATGACTTGTTAATCTACCCTAGGAATTCTACAGACTGAAGAAAACAAAGTCCTGGATATTATCATAATATACATCATCAGTTAATATGACATGGTTTGTTCAACCATTTCCCTTTCCGTCATTGGAAAGATGCTTCTTCCTGTAGTTTTTACTAATATAAATTAAGTTGATGTGAATATTTTAAGCAATTAGTAAGACTTCTAATCTAATATAGGACAATGGATAATCTTAGTGTGAGCTGGGTGTGATAGCACATGTCTGTAGTCCCAATTTCTGGGAAGGATGAGGCTGGTGAATCTCTTTTTCTTTCTCCCTTTCTTTCTCTCTTTCTTTCTTTCTCTCTCTTTCTCTCTTCCTTCCTTCCTTCCTTCCTTCCTTCCTTCCTTCCTTCCTTCCTTCCTTCCTTCCTTCCTTCCTTCCTTCCTTCCTTCCTTCCTTCCTTCCTTCCTTCCTTCCTTCCTTCCTTTCTTTCTTTCTTTCTTTCTTTCTTTCTTTCTTTCTTTCTTTCTTTCTTTCTTTCTTTCTTTCTTTCTTTCTTTCTTTCTTTCTTCTTTCTTTCTTTCTTTCTTTCTTTCTTTCTTTCTTTCTTTCTTTCTTTCTTTCTTTTTCTTTCTTTCTTTCTTTTTCTTTCTTTCTTTTTTCTTTCTTTCTTTCTTTCTTTCTTTCTTTCTTTCTTTCTTTCTTTCTTTCTTTCTTTCTTTCTTTCTTTCTTTCTTTCTTTCTTTCATTCTCTCTCTCTCTCTTTCTTTCTTTCTCTCTTTCTTTTTTTCTCATCCATACTATATCCTTTTCTCCTTCCTCCCCCACCATCATCCAGCACCCATAAGCAAGTCTGATTTGATAAGCAACTAGAAAGCCCATTTTTTCCTCACTTCTCTTTCTATTCCTTGACAAACTTGTCTCCAGCAGAGCTAAAGGCTGCCAATTGCCTCAATAGATAAAGATTCTCTTGCAAAACTTTTCAGAGCCAACCATTATCCATATTTTCCTGGACCAGATAGTGAGTTTTAGTTTATTAAAATTCTCATCTGGAAATATTTAGCTAGAAAACATATTTCTGATTCACAAGCCTAGTCCATGGTAAAGAATCAAACAAGTCAAGAGGCAGTTTAGGAAAAGCAAGTTGAATAGAAAGAAGATCCTGAACTCTATTTTGAGACCTTTCAGGTTACTTTTTCAGCCAAATGGGCAGCAATATATTTTAAGAACTGACCTGGAACAATACTAAGGGATGCAGAGTGAGGAAAGAAGAACCAAAAAGAATAATCTGCATAAACAATGACAATAATGAAAATAAAGACAGTGTTAAGTTCAACCCAATTCAGACCAAATGCCATGAACAATGTGGGTTATGTAGTTTCAAAGTTAAAGTTCCTCAATAGTACTCTAAAGAATAGATATCAAATGCCCTGATGGGGTTTACCACATTCCCAAATGGATCTGAAACCATATTAAAATGTAATTGGGAAATATTTATCAAAGCAAATAAAAAAATTTCATTAAGACATTATTGTATTTTAAAACTAAGTCCCTATATGACCCTCAAGCATCCTTATATATGGATTAGTGGCCCTTTCCCTTTGAATTTCACTTCATTGCTCTCTCCAAATTGGTCATTTCATTGGTCAGCCATTAAGTCTTTTAAAGTTGCTTTTCTTTACCATGTTATCGTTTGTGTCTATACCATTTTCCTAGTTCTGCTCACTTCACAAAGTTTGCCCAGGTTTCTCTGAAGTGATCCCTATAATAATTTCTCACGACATCTCTTTTAGAAATGGGCATCCATTCACTCTTTATACCAGTCTGCTCATGGGGCTTTCAGTTGAACCTTGAACTTGGTTAGTCCCTCCCCAGACAAATAATGCAGACTGAGATTTTTATTTCTAATGCATGCTTCAATCCACCAAGGACCCTGCCTAGACAGCCATATCTATTCTGTATACATCTAATGACTTAGTTATCTCAAGGTCCCAGGAGCAAAGCCCAGAGAGTTTTACCCTTGCTGCCAAAGATCCATCATAAATATGCATTGCAATTAGGGATCTCTCTGCATTGAGTACAACAGTCTAATTGAGGCTATTTCTTATACAAAATTGATACTGACAGGGCTGCAGCGTTGCCTCCTTTCCAAACCAGTCTTAAATTTCCTACCTTTTCCCCCCTACATACATTTTTATTTACATATGTAGTGAAATAATCCAATCTTATTTTTAATACATATACTGAGTGTTCAATAGCAAGAAAGAAACTTTAGTCATTTAGTGATAAAGTCTTACTTTTCCTTGAAACTTGAGTAGTCACAGACAATTTACATACACACGTGCATGCAGATATATACTATATTCAGGGGTAACTTTGTATTAGTCTTTAGCAAAGACATATTCTTTTTTTAATTTTAAAATTTATTCTTATGACACTCAGTTGTTAAGAATATAATATTTCCAGATAAAACACTGGACAAATGATAGTATCAGAGAGCATATTGCTACATATTTGCTCAGTCAATCTAACATGAATTCTGAAGGCTTTTCTAGGAAACATATGCTGATCCTTCCATATACAACTTAATGGAAGTTTTTTTTTGATAACTTTTTATTGACAGTACATATGCATGGGTAATTTTTTAAACAACATTATCCCTTGTACTCACTTCTGTTCCGACTTTTCCCTTCCCTCCCTCCACCCTTTCCCCTAGATGGCAGACAATCCCATACATGTTAAATGTGTTATAGTATATCCTAGATACAACATATGTGTGCAGAACTGAACTATTTTCTTGTTGCACAGGAAGAATTGGATTCAGAAGGTAAAAATAACCTGGGAAGGAGAACAAAAATGCAAACAGTTTACACTCATTTCCCAGTGTTCCTTCTCTGGGTGTAGCTGATTCTGTCCATCATTGATCAATTGGATCTGAATTAGATCTTCTCTTTGTTAAAGATATCCACTTCCATCAGAATACATCCTCATACAGTATCATTGTTGAAGTGTGTAATGATCTCCTGATTCTGCTCATTTCACTCAGCATCAGCTCATGTAAGTCTAGCAAAGACCTATTCTTGTGGAAGACAGCTGGCCAACTCACAATGAGTTTCCATGAGCGTACAATTGGGCTTTCTACTTAAGTACTTTGTCTATGTACTTTCTTTCTATTAGATACTTTCTTTAAGGAGAAAAAATCAGGTAAATAGCTTTGTTTTGAAATTTTAAAAAATCCAACTAATTAAAAACTTGGTTCCAATCCTGATTCTGCCATTTGCTAGGGGTGTGTGTGTGGGCAAAGAGGAAGAGCTCTTAATGCCCTCTCTGATGCTAGCTATTTGTGCCAACTTGACTGAGTCCCTTAACTCCCCTGGCTCTAAGTTTTCTAGTAAGAGGCTTGACTAGATGGCCTTTTGTCCCTTACAGTTCTTTTGGTATATACTGATGATTCTAAATCATAACCTCTCTGGAACTCAATTTCCCCATCTGTAACATTAGAATAATAATATTTGCCCCAAGTATACCAATAGATTGATGAAAGCACCTGGTAAACTTTGTGACTATTCAAATGTGTTTAATCTTTAAATTTTAAAAATTAGTATTGATATATTTTGTTTTGATATATTAATCATAGTCTAACACGTAACTCTAGAAAGTTACAAAATCAATTAAGACAAATTGTTCTAATAGTGTTATTGCCATTTCTAGTCCTTGTGCCTTTCTGCCTTTATAGGTTAATAATAATAATAATAGCCAGCATTTCTACAACAGCTAGGTGATGTAGTGGATAATAATAATAGCAGAAATAATAATGATGGTAATTAATATTTGTATAGTAGTTACTATGTGCTAAGCATAATGCTGAGTGCTTTACAATTATTATCTCATTTGATCCTTATAACAATCTTGGAAGATATCATACCCATTTCACAAAAGAGGAAACTGAGGCAGAGCCTAAGTGACTTTCCCAGGATCACATAGCAATAAGTGTCTGAGGCCAGATTTAGGCAGTAACAAAAAGGAAGAATAGGTTCTTTAACTTTGTAATAAACCCTCCTCTCTTCCAGAAAGAAGGAAGATAGACTCAAGGCACAGAATTAGGCATTTAAAAATTATTACTTTTTATTTTCAAAATATATACATGGATAATTTTTAACATTCATAACATTCACCTCTATAAAACCTTATGTTCTAATTTTTCCCCTCTCTTCCCTCCCCCCAAAAAAGAAAATACTGTGCTTTGATCCACATTCAGTACCCACAGTCTCCCTGGGTGCAGATGGGTTTGTTCATCATTGAAACTGTCCTGAATCACCTCATTGTTGAGAAGAGCCACATCCACCAGAATTGATCATCATCTATTCTTGTTGTTGCTGTGAATAACAATCTCCTGGTTCTGCTTATTTCACTCCACATCAGTTCATGTAAGTCTCTTCAGGCCTCTCTGAAATCATCCTGCTGATAATTTCTCATAGAACAATAGTATTCCAGAGCATTCAAATACCATAACTTATTCAGCCATTCCCCAACTGATGGACATCCATTCAGTTTCAGTTTCTTGTCATTACAAAAAGGGTGCTGTAAACACTTTTGCACATATAGGTCCCTTTCCTTCCTTTATGAGATCTTTAGGATACAAACCCAGTAGAAACATTGCTGGATTGAAGGGTATGCACAGTTTGATAGCCCTTTGGGCATAATTCCAAATTGCTCTCCAGAATGGTTGAATCAGTTCACAACTCTACCAACAATGCCTTAGCACAGTTTGATAGCCCTTTGGGCATAATTCCAAATTGCTCTCCAGAATGGTTGAATCAGTTCACAACTCCACCAACAATGCCTTAGCGCCCCAGTTTTCCAACATTCCCTCCAACATTCGTCATTATATTTTCCTGTCATTTTTGTCAATCTGAAAGGTGTGTAGTGGTACCCCAAAGTTTAGATACACATTTTTGGACATGGAAAATGTGTACATTTGTTTTGCCTGACTATGTATTTTGCTTTTTTTCTTTCTCTTTTCTTTTTCTTTTTAATTGACATAGGAAGGTGGGAAAGTGTAGGATTGTAAATATTAATAATAATAAAATAACAATAATAAGAAAAAGAATCACTTTTAAATTTTAAAATGCATTGAAGAGTACTTAATGAAGTTCAGAAGGGAACACGGATAAGCAGGATAGCTTTGAAAGCAATATGTTGAATTTATTAGTACTTTTTAAAAAAAGCAAACTACAGAATAGAGATCCACATTTTCATATTGTATTATTTTTTCTGGTTCATTTTATATGTGGAAACATTCTTCTAGTGTTGATTAAGTTCATAATAATGAAAATATTTTATAATGCATGGGCTTCTCATATTAAACTGGCAGCTGCAATTTGAAGATGCTCTTATTGCCGCAGTCAGCCTCTGTTAGGTCTGTCTTTAACCCAAAGAGTTCCCATTTCCCATTCTGGCAATATGTGTGAAGAAGAGGAAGCCCCACTACAAGAAGTAAAAAACTTGTGTGGAGTAGCAGTCAGATGACTTTGTATGGATCTACAATCAGATAATCCAGGTTTGAATCCTGCCTCAGTAATCACAAGCTATGAGTCTTTGGTCTTTCTGGGACTTGGACTTCTTCATCTGTAAAGTTAAGAGGTTGATCACAATATCTTCCATTGCTTCCAGCTGGCTCAAAATCCCATACAATCCTATTGAAAGACCGAATTATTCAAGATAAGTCATTTTATTTCTCCTTGCCTTTGTTTGAAAAAAAAGTCTCCTAAAACAATCATGAGAAATATACATTGTTGGACTGTTGGAAAAATAGCTTGGCACTGTAAGGTATTAGTATCATTAATAATTGGGCAAATTTTCTTCTAAGTCGAGACTTCCTTGGGTTTTGTATTGTAAGCGTTCTTTAAAGAAGCATCCTCCCTTCTCCATCTCTCTAACACAATGGTGATAATATGCATCTTTAGACCCATGACAGCAGTAGTATCTTGCTGAGCTGGTTGTTCTGAAGAAAAAATAATGTTTGTATTGCCAACAAGGGGTCCTCATAAAAACCAAAATGAACATAGAAATAGAACAGCTGTCTCATGTATAGGATTATGCTGCAAAATTTTCCATGAGTGAGTTGTGTGTGTGTGTGTGTGTGTGTGTGTGTGTGTGTGTGTGTGTGTGTGTGAATTTGTACAATCCAGTACACATCCAGTAGACATAGATTTGGAAGACATTTTTAGTTAGGTTTTTCTCACACTCACACAGATTGGGGGAGGGGAGGTGATGAGTTATGGAGACGAAGATTGGAAATCTCATTGCCTTGGCTGCTGAAGATTTAGAAGTCCTCACTTTGGGGGTTATTATATTGGTCTGAAAGCTGCTCTTGATGATCTAATGAATAATAACAATGGCCTTCCACTTTTATCTCCCCATCAGACCAGTCCTCCTTGGACCACTACACCATTAATTCATCCAACAGAGATTATGTTAGAACATGTTTGAAGCCAAATTTGTTGTTACATTTTAACAATCCAGACATTTCCCAAGGAACTCATGGCCTTTCCCAGTGTTTCTACAGTCTTGACTAAAAGTGAAACAATTGCCCATAAACAATAATTAATTCTTCTTGGAGAACTATAGAATCCTAAGAATTGGGCAGCAAATGATTAACACTAGTTATCCTAGTTGAAGTGGGCCTTGGACACCATTGTATCTATCTATCTGTCTATTACATGTAGACCCATACAAACATACACCCATATAGCTAAGCTCTCTATATTTATTTATATATTAAATATTAACTTTATTTATATATAAACTGATACATATGTACTTTTACATCTATCCATCTATCATCTCTATCATATTGCTGTTTATGAGCCAGATGCCTTTGCACACATGGACTTTTGGTAAGATGAATAACTGATATTCAAATAAGATCTTAAAGTTTGCAAAGCACTTTATGTTCTCAAATCTTTGATTTCCCCACAACCCTTTGAAGTAGACACTACAAGTATTATTAATCTTGTTTAGATGAGGAAACTGAGGCTTGAAGTAGTTGAATGAGTAGATGAGATCTCAACTATCTATCAAACTTAAATGTGTTTGTTTTTACTCTACACACAAACTTCCCAGTATGCCACAGGGTGGCTCAACAGGCAGCTAGAATTGAAGCCAAGATTTGGATTATGGTCTTTGGACTTTGAGTTCATCATCTTTTCCATTGCACCAATGATTACCTGGAGGGGATCCTGGAGCATAATCTTCAATTTTCTATAGAGCAAAATCTCAAAAAATAGCAGACTCCAGGATTAGTAGAGTTCAGTGAAACAGGCTTATTTTGATTTTAACATAATTCTACAAAGTGCTGTCCAATAAGGAATGCCATTTTTTGAAAATCAAAATTGGCCCATGTCATGGGATGGGGGAATTATGGTACCAGAATGATTGGCTTTCTTCCAACTTTTTGTACTTCAACAAAGAGAAAATTTATGGAAGACTTTCTACTAGAATAAAAGGGATCAAGGACTTAGTTTTTCTGTAAATAGCCTAGAAGATGAATATTTGAAAATGAGCCATGTCTTTTTTTAAAGAAAAAGATAAAATCACAAAATTGTTCCAGTTTCAGTTTCCCCAAGTTGTTGGATCAACTCATCAAAGTTGCCCAAATTTTGCCCATGGTGATTTTCAGCACAGCTTTCTTCAAATCAGATATGATCTGCTGAAATCTTTGAAGAATTGGTCCTGGTATTATTTCTCTTAACGTGAAGTGATTTTTAGTTTCCTGTGAATCTCTTTCCAGGTTGATATTGGAACTTGGATGTGAGGTTCGGCTTTGCTGGTCGTCTCGCCTTTCACACAGTCTGGGCTGGAAAGAGCTCAAGCACATCTGACAAATCAGAATTTCATGAAAGAAAAAAACAACAGACAAACAAAGAAGGCTAGCCTCCTTCTCCCTCTGGCAGCCCTCTCTGCTCATAGCCACAAACCGAGGTCCTAGAATGGAATTGTTCTAAAATCATGCATGACCTGAGCCTTGAAGTTCAGAGTTTACTGTCAAGATGATTAACCGGAAGCTAAGCGTCCAGTTGTGGATCATTCAAGGGATTAATTCTATTCCTTCTACTTCTTCCTCTGGCTTTATAGTTAATCCTATTGCTTTTTAATATCTCCACATGAAAAGGAGTGAGACAGAGAGAAGAGGTGATAATCAAACCAGCTGGTTTAACTGCTTGCCTACCGTTTTGATGATCATATAAACTTCCAATTCGAAGGAGATTCTTGGCTGGTAGTATTAGGGGTTGGGACGTCTCAAGGCATTCTGCTAAGAGGCCAGAGGAGCACAGAGGTGCTACTGTTCACAGCCTACAAGAAAAGAGCCTATGGTGATCTTGCAGTGAGAGAGTGATTGGCTGGGACTACATTTCTGCAAGCTTATTTAGGACACCCCAAAGTCCTTCTCCAGTACTTCACCATGATGTGAAAATGATTAACCAGAGCACAGTACAAGTTTTTGAAGGTTCTACCACGTTAGACAGTCTTCAAATGTAGTCTTTCTAAAGACCATTATAGAGTCAATGGAATATCAAAATATTTATAGTGCCAGGGAGATAGACAATTTATTTGGTGAAAACAGATAAAGCATTATTTGGTTTTGTAGAGTTGATGATCAGAGAATGGTTTAACTGGCATGAGTGGATTATTTAATGAGGAATAAAGAAATCCAGATAGAGACTAGCAGCACAATGTAACAACACCCATTCTTGTTCCTTATTCCCTTTCCTTTGGGTTATCATTATTGTGAAATGAGGAGGGTATTCTCAGGTGTCTGTTAGTCTAGACTATAGCCTTCTAGTGCTTTAATACTCTCATGTGGTACATCCCATTACAGGAAGTAATTTGTTTATTTCTTTTGCTTCATTGGCTACTTACTTCTCAATCCCTCACAGTCTGATTTCTAATACCACTGGCCTACTAAAACTTCTTTCTCTATAGTTACCAAATACTAGAGTTTTTTTCCCTTCATGCTTATACAACTTAATTTCTCCACAGTTTTTGACCTTTTCCTCAAGGATGTCTCTTCCTTGGTATCAAAGAAACTTTTGTCTTGGTTTTTCTACTTCTCCAGTCATTCCGCATCAGTTTCTTTTGTCAGATTAGCATCCTTCTTCTATCCACGAATTGAGAAAAACAGGGTTAAGTGACATGCCCAGAGTCACACAGCTAATAAGTGTTTGAGACCAGATCTGAACTCATGAAGATGAGTCTTGCTATCTCCTGGCCCAGCACTCTATACTCTATGGCACCACCTAACTGCCCATACTCTTATCTTGTACACAGTTGCTAAGTTGATATCCCTTAAACCCTAACTGACCATATTGTCTCCTGACTCACAAGTCTTTGATTGTATAAATAAAACTCAGAATCTGGCATTTAATACCCTCTACAGTTGGGCTCTCATCTACCTTTTTAGTCTCTCCTTGACAACATTTTCCTTATCTCCCCTCTATACATTTGAGTCTAAGTGTCCAGCAACCTGTTCCTTGTACGTTACACTCCATCTCCCATATCAATGTCTTTGCTTAAATATCTCTCATACCTGGAAGGCACTCACTCCTCCCCTTCACCTTGTGGAATCTTTCACTTCAAAGCTTTCAAAGCCCAGCTCAGGGACCAGCTTCTACATGAAGCTTTCTGAATCCCCCTGCCCTCTTGCAATTGTATATTCTTTATATTTACCTCTTTCTTCCTTAAGAATGACTTCTATTTCTTGAGGGAAAGAATTGTTGTTTTTTGTCAGTCTTCGCCCATCATGTAGCATAATGTTTTACATATAGTAGTCATTTAATAAATGGAATGGCATTCACAGAGAGCCAACATTATTTACCTGAATTGTACCAGCTGGTCTTCCAGTTTCTGTCCTTAGGGAAGCCTATTGCCAGCAGCTGTAGCATTGGCCCTTTACAATTTAGACATGTCTAATAGGTTTTCAATTTATAAGTTGGGCAGCCTTATAGATCTGTGAACACAATTTATCCAAACTCTCCTTGGCTCTGTTTCCAGAACTAATTACGAATTGGCTATATTTCATTACTCAGCTCTCTCTTCCTCCTTATTCGCTCCCATTGCCATTACTAAATTCCTACCCAAGGGGCCCTGGGGTATTAAAAACATTTTTTCCATGAAATTTGACATCTGAAAACAAATCCTTACACACATGTTCAAAGTCCCCAATTGCAGAGATAATCTCCAGAGACTTTGCCAATGATAGCGGTCTTGTATAAATTCTTGGGCTATATAGTATCTGAGTTATGATCACCAGGACCCTGCAGCTCTTTTATTTCTTGTATCTCTTGGAAAAGGGCTTTTTCAATCTTCATGTCCTCTACCTTGGTCAGTAAAGCTGGGGAAGAAGTGAGTTAGAATCCCTTGGATTGAGTTAGTCCAATCTTTACATTGCACCTGGAGCAGTCAAGAAGTGGTCCCAATCTGCCTGCCTTGTCATCTGTCTGCATTCTGTTGGGTGGGGACAAGAAAATGCAGAGAGAGCCTTGCCTTTGTGCCCATGTAGAAGGAAGCCAAATGTGGAATTGTCAGCAAGTGGGAGATCAAAGAGTTATCGGGGGACTCATATACAGACAGTGAGGGGAGACAGAGCTCTATGGTATGTAGAGGACCCCAATTTTGCTATTGGTGCTCCTCATTCCTTTTAATTTAGTCTTAAACTTTGGAATAGCCCCAAACCTTTATGCCTCTCACTGGAGAGCAAACAAGTTATTAAGTGCAGGCTTCTTTAGGTTGTTGAGCAAAGATATTTTTCTTTTACAATTTTAGT
This sequence comes from Sminthopsis crassicaudata, assembly GCF_048593235.1. NCBI lineage: Eukaryota > Metazoa > Chordata > Mammalia > Dasyuromorphia > Dasyuridae > Sminthopsis > Sminthopsis crassicaudata. The sequence continues at coordinate 38,287,069 of NC_133622.1, forward strand.
GGCCTGTGCAAAGCACATCCTTCCCAGGGAAAAGAGATGTAGGGATTTAGATGCTTATATCAGCTATGTTTATTATGCTTTAAATATAGTCAGCAAAGGGTTTTTCCTAATGATTATAAACCAAAAGGAAGGAGTTCCACCATTATCTCCAGTTGGACATTAATTTTAGGAAATAGTACGTGCTGAGAATTTAGATTTATAGGTAGACATTTTCTTCTGGAAGTGAGGGGTAGGGAAAGGGGCCATGCACAGGGTATTTTCTAGAGAACAAGTATCTTTTATTTGGAGCAGAGAGTTTGTTTTTTTTCTTCTCCTTTCATCATATTCTATTTTTTAAAATAAGAGTTGTGTGTCTATGGAGGAAAGTGGTATTTCTTGGTTAGTAAGAAACCAGAGAAACCAAGAATCCACAGAACAGATTAAATCCCTTTTTACAGCCAGGCACAAATATATGGTAGTGCTCAACTCAGAGGTCATTTGTATGATTGTAAATTGTCTAATATAGGAATTATTACAGTCCTGTAGGCCTTGGCTCCCTTTCACAGTGGGCTATTCCTTTTATTGTCATGGACACTTAAATCCAGAAATTTTATATAGAGTTTGAGATACTAGGCAATCTGATACTTTTATGATTTTTTTTTTCAATTGCATTGGCTGTTTGTAACAGAAAGAGCTTTGTAATAGAAAGTTGATCCATGGAACTAAGAAGAAAGAGTGACCAATTTTTCATCATTACTGATACCAATGGGCAACTGGGGAGAATTGAAATTTTGAAAGAATTCAATTCATTTCACCATCTAAATTTTTCAAGAATTAATAATAGTCAAATTTATGTTATTTATATATTGCATACTATTATTATATAGTCATATATAAATATAGTATTTATATAATATTAACTAACCAAATGGTTTGATGTGAATTTTATGTCTTTTTTTGCTTTTTCTCCACTAACTTTATCGTGGAAAAACTAATGAGCTAAATGGTTCAGTGGTCTAAAGAATTTCTTTGATCCTCCATTCTTTTTCCACTGACAACTCTTGCTGCAGATGGGAAGAATTGGGCTATTTCTGATTTTGTACACACATAAATCCCCCAGTAAAGACCTACCATTGTGCCAGAGTCATAAGTGACTCTGGATTTCCAAAGACCAATGGAACACATGTTCTAGAATGTATGAGGTAAACAAGGATGGGTATACATATGGCAATGAATGGTCTATTGCTATCTGATAAACAGCAGGTTAGTTAAGTTTAGACAAATTAAACAGCAAAAGATTAGCCATTCACTGAGTGATAGACCCTCTAAGACACAATAATCCACAAACACTGTTTTTAAGGAGTAGAGAAGGCATAATTACTATTAATTAAGAGATGATATACTCTCCTAAAGAAATCATGGAATCAGAAGCACGTTTCCACCTCTTAATGGAGAAATGATACTGTGAGGAATGAGACATGAATTTTCAGTAGGGACAATGAGTTGGACAATGAGTTGATTTGTTTTGGTTGACTGTACTTATTTATTACAACGAATGTCTGATGGCATGGACTACTGAGCAGTGACAATGATAGAAAAATGCAAAATGAGCATTAATTAAACAATCTAAAACAGGATCAGAATGGAACACAAATGACAGCTTTATTGCACTGTAGTCAAGTTTAATATATATTAAAAATCTATATGGAACAAAAATCTGAAGTTTCTTATACAATCATCTTTTTATTCTCTGTTTTATTAAAATTTTTATTACTGGATTCTTAATAATAAGAAGAACACTTTTAAAAGAAAGGAAACAGATTTTAAATAGTATGTATATAGAGACAACAAATTATGCATAAAATGATTTCTTGTTGAGAAGATTTGCAGGTCATAGAGCGCTGATAGCCACATACAGGTAAAAAAGGTAGTGGTCAGAAAAAAACCAGGTATAAATATTTTACTAGAAATGGAACACACTTTTAAACAGAACCTCATTTATAATTATAAGATAAAAGACAACTGATACTTCCACATTTCAACGAGTTTTTGATCTCATCCATAGAGAAGGTCTCTCAATTAATAAAGAACACCAAACTTCTTTGGTTTCTCAACTGGTGTGGTTCTCCTCTTCTATTTTTATTATTATTATAGCTTTTTATTTACAAGATATTGCATGGGTAATTTTTCAGCATTGACCCTTGCAAAACATTCTGTTCCAACTTTTCCCCTCCTTCTTCCCACCACTTGCCCCAGATGACAGGTAGACCAATATATGATAAATATGTTAAAGTATATGTGAAATACTTTATATGTATACATATCCATACAGTTATTTTATTGCACAAGAAAAAATGGACTTAGAAATAAGGTAAAATTAATCTTTCTAGATCCTTTCTAGAAGAGGATCCACCCAATACCCTAGAGCTCATCCTTTTCTTTTTTTGCACATAGTATGAATGTGATAAATGTTTTTATTTACATTAAATTGTGGGATCCTTGCATCACCTGGGCGGTGAGAAAAAAAATATTTTAAATCCAATTCTCTCATGTCTGGCTAATTCTGACCATGAACTTTTTTATTGCCTATTGGGTCACGTATGGTTTTTGTTTTTCTGAAATCAAATCATGGCATACATGGCTGTATGTAGCCATACAGCATCACTTGTAAGAAAAACTGGCTTTTGTGCTAGCAAGACACTTGAGGTAAATGAAAATACTGTGTAATTTCCCAAATCCAGTCCATCTTCATTTTCTCCTTTTCAACCCTACTCCTGTGATACTCTTCCTGGAATCAATTTGTCTGTCTCTAATGCTCTGTTCCTTTGTCTCTGTCTCTGTCTCTCTCTTGGTTTCTCTCTCTTTCTATGTGTGTTTATACATAGGGACCAATGGACAGAGACATCTATATAGATAGAAATATAGGTTGATTTATATTTAGATCTACATATAGATGAGAGAGAAATTCATATAGATATAGATAAATTGGTTTAGATTTGTTTATTTGTTATCTATATATTTATATAAATATATATAATCTATGTACCTTACATCTATACCTATATATGTTAATTATATGTAATGTCTCCCTATATTAGATCGATTTATATCTAAATCTATATAGATTTCTCTGTCCATCAGACTCCATGTATATACATATGTATGTGTATATTTACATGTAGGGCAATCTCTCAGTAGCTATAGTATGCTCTTAATCATTTTTTTTCATGTAAAAGTATCAACTATAACCCTTTACATTGCTTTGAAATCTTCCTTCCTTGAGATATTTTGAAAATTAATCTTTTAATGCTTTTAAGTGATGTCAATTCCATCAAAAATTCATTTTTCAAGTATTTGGTCAGATTTTATCACTTTTTCTTACCTTACCTTTAGAACTAATGCAGATAAAGATGCTTTGTACATTGGGCACAGATGAGAATAAGTAAATAAAAATGTTGTCAGAATTAATCTCTAATCTAATTGAAAACTCAAGTACCACATCCTTCAGTAGGCTTTTTCTTTATCCCCCAACTGCTTGCACCAAATTCTCTAAAATGATCTTTATATTTCTCCTATATTTTTGCTAAAGCAGATCTTCATCATTGACTACTTGAGAATTGGGATGGGCTAATTTTTTTAAGGTGGCAAAAGTGTGGTGTGTGTGTGTGTGTGTGTGTGTGTGTGTGTGTGTGTGTGTGTATTTAAAGGAATGGAAAAATAGAAGATAGAAAATAATCTAATAGATCTTTTAGGCCATATTGTCACAGCTGAAAAGGCAAAGTTCTTGTCAAATTGCTGTGCTATTTTCAAACTTCCAGATAGATTTAGTTCATGAATAAGACATTATTTTTTTTTATTAACCTAGTTTAAAACAGTGATGTCAAACTCAAATAGAAATGGAACATATTGGCTTACAAAATCACAACTCAACATGATCTATGTAGCATTGTATTTTTATTTGTTGTGTTAAAATTTTGTGTTTTCATTGTGTTATTTATGTTTTTATTTGCATTTGTATGTATATATGTCTCTCTGTATATATACCTATATGTTCGTATTTATATGTGTGTTTATGTATTGTTATTTATTGTGTTAAAAACTTCCCCAAAACATTTTAATCTGGTTCAGGCCCACTCTAAAGTTTTACAGCCTCTCTGCAGCAGTCTACAGAGACTGCTACTACTAATAAACATTTTACCTTAAGAGCTACAAAGAAATCTTAGATTTGTACTTCATTAGAACTTCACTGAACAATTTTATTTGGTTTGGAAGATCTCTGTAATGATATCTGGAGAATAAGGAAAAATTTTGATGAGTAATGCGTATAATTAATAATCTTAGAAATCAGCCTATGAGAGAAGAGCAAAGGAACTCAGTTTATTTTACCTAGAGGAGAAAGTGGAGGGGAAATCTGACAGTGGTCATCAGACCATCTGATAGTAGTTTGAGGAAAAAGCCTACATTCCCAGCTCTAGGTTTGATTCTTATTCTGTTATACTGCTTGTAAGCTCATAAAATGCTCTGATGTCTTCCATGTTTTCTTAGTGTATAAGAAAAATGTCTCAGTTGTCACACAGTTAAGAAAGGGAGAGTACAGTGAAATATTACCTTGTCCTTTCCTGACATTGAAGAAGTCATTTCATTTGTCTGACCTTTGATTTTCACATCTTCCAAATGAGGGAATTGGCCTAAATAACAAGTTAACTTCCGCCAAACTCTAAAATTCTATAACCCTATTAGTATTGTTGAAGAATGGATCCAAAACTTTACATTTCTTATCTGGCCAAGGCATTCTTTATTTTTACAGCTTCAAGGGAAAGATGCAGGCTATCATTCAATCAAACCGCCAATAAACACATATTACGTGACAAACTTTGTGCTGAGTGCTGGGAATACAAAAAGAGGCAAATGGCAGTCCTTGCCCTCAAAGACCTTACAACCTAATGAAGGAAGATGACATGTAAACAAATACATACAAAGTAAGTTACATACAGGATAAACAGGAGATAATGAATAGAGGGAAGGCACTGGAAGTCACAGAGTTTGGGGAAGGCTTTCTGTAGAAGGTGGGATTTTAGTTGGGATTTAAAGAAAAGCTAAATAGTGCAGGGGTTTGGAATCAGAAAGACATCTTCATCAATTCAAATCAAGCCTCAAACACTTGATTGCTATGTGACCTTGTTTGCCTCAGTCCCTCAACTGTAAACTGAGCTGGAGAAGGAAAAGGCAAACCACTCCAATATCTTTGCCAAGAAAACCCCAGATGGGGTCATGAAGAATTGGACATGATTGAAAAATGATTTAACAACAAATAAAGGAAGCCAGGGAGCTCATTAGTCAGAGTGGAAACTACAGGTACACTAATAGATGCAATAGTCAGGCTCTTTATCTAAAGTGGATAAGGTTGAACAATTTATAGTTTTTACACACTGGGTTGAGAAGACAAAGGATAAATCAGTACAGTTGGAAGAAAGAAGGGAGAATAATGTTGTTATTATTGGAATATGGCAGGAACAAGCAACATATTAACAAGAGTGTTATAAAAAATGGAGAAGAAGCAAAGTTTCCCAAAGAAAAGAAAATCCCATCTAATTATTCAGGTTTAATAATATGTCCAGCCTTCCCACAAGCCTTTGCAGCATTGTCAAACTTCTAGAAGCACAACAACCATATAGGAAGCCTAAAATTTGGATCCCACGGCATACAGGGGAACATTCTATCATTGTCAGGGCATAGATTTTTCCCTTTCCAATAGATGGATCTGGTCATCCTTATCTTGTCTCTTTTCTATAGTTAAGTAACTAAATTCAGTGTGATGAGTACTTACCTTACATCCAAATATTGATGTCTAGCCTGGAACTTTGCATTTTAAACATGTCAAAATTTTTTTAGCTTTTTACTTTCAAAACCTATGCAAAGATAATTTTCAACATTCACTCTTATAAAATCTTGTGTTTCAAATCCTTTCTCCCTCCCTTCCCTTCACCTTCTCCCTTAGACAGCAAGTAATCCAATATATATCAAACGTGTAATACTTCTATCCAAATTTCCACAATCTTCACCCTGCACAAGAAAAATCCCATCAAAAAGGAAAGACAATGATAAAGAAAACAAAAAGCAAGCAAACAACAACAAAAAGGTTAAAATATTATGCTGTGATCCACACTCAGCCCCATTGTCCTCTCGCTGGATGCAGATGACTCTCCATCACCAGTCTATTGAAATTGCCCTGAATCACCTTATTGCTGAAAAAAGCCACTAGACATACTGATTATTTATGATGATAATAACCTAGGAGAGAAATTGGTTATTTATGAAATACAAAAAATAAAGAAAGCATGTCATTATGGCTCCCCAAGCTTAATAGTATGACAATTAATACATATTTTTCTCATGCACTGAGAAAACATGAAAGACATCAAAATCTTTCAAGAAGTGAGATGACCAGATAAAAAAGAACATTTCTTGACTAGACAATGACCTTAGTGATGAAAATTATCCAGGACAGTCTCCAAAAAGAAAACTTTCCAACTTATTCCCAAAAGTGATTGCATAATACTTCTTAGCCCCTACTCAGAAGATCAGAAGAAGTTACCCAAAGATGATATCTCAAAGATTCACAGCTTTTCCCTTGTCATTCCCTCTTAATAATTTCTACCATGATGTCTACTGCATTTTGGCAAAAGCACAAAGAACTATTTTAAAGAGCACAAACTGTTTTCCTGAAGTATAAGGGCATTTGGGGGGAGGTTGGTTGGGAGGGGGTAGGCATAAACAACATTCTGAGTAGGAAAGCTGAGAGGACTTGGTATCTTGTTCCTCAATTCAATCTGACTCAAAGATAATTCTCATTCACTTCTTGATTCTCCCAGTCTTTCCTAAGGTGAACTGCTTCTCCCTAATGTCCAATTTTTTTGGTTCATTATTTTGCTAATTCATACTTTCTTGATGGTTTTCTGGTGAATATTTAACAACCCTCATCACAACAACAAACAAATGTATGCAAAATGCACTCTTACTCTACATTATTAATAATACATAATTAATTTAATACCTTTAAAATCTAGGCAGTCAGCAAAACAATAAATCAAACCCTTATTTTGTAGTGTTTGCCCATTTCTTAGCTATAAATACATTGTTGTTCAGTTTTATCTGACTCCTTGAGCTCCTATTTTTTGGGTTTCCTTTGGAAAAAATATACTGGAGTAGTTTGCTATTTCCTTGTTTGCTATTTCCTTCTCCAGCTCATTTTACAGATGACAAAACTGAGGCAAACAGAGTTAATTGATTTGCCCAGGATCACTCAGCTAGGAAATGTCTGAGGCCAGATTTGAACTCAGGAAAATGACTTCCTGACTTCAAGCCCAGAACTTTATGCACTATGCCACCTAATTGCCTATGAAATATAAATACTCTGAATAAAAATGTGAGTTGATTCAGCTCACTCCAACCTCCTTATGAGTGAAATGGGCTCAGAGAGACAATTAATTAGGACAGGATTTAAAAAAAAATAAGAGTCACAAAGCTTTTATTCGGATAAAAGGGGATGAAGGGGACTTTGAGTTTTTAAAACTATGCTGAATAAGTAAAAGTTCGAATAAGTTCTACTATGTTAGAAAGACTGTCCTGGCAAAAGATAGCTTTCTGAGGACCATCCTAGGGTGATCAGAGTCTGCTCACCAGTAGTAAAAAAAGTAGTAAAAAAGCCTCTAGGGGCTTTACTTTAGCCACTGCTAAAATTCATGAAACAAATCAAAATACAAATCAGTCCTTTTCTTTGACAAGCAAAGAGATTTATCAGTCAAAAGTAACACCAATGTAGAAAATAAGCACATTTGTAGGACTCCACCAGGAAGATTATGAGTGTATCACAGTGAAAGATAGTAAGAAATAGTAAGAAGGAACAATAAATTTGTAGAAAGCTTAGTGAGAGACCCAGTTAAACCAGATCATTCCAATAATAATTAGGGATAAAACTGGAAGAACAAAGTACACCAAGAATTGTCAAAATTCCCATAACAAATGAAAATATTAATTACTATTTTCCAATAAGGCTACTTTCTCATTTTTATAAAACATTTTAAAGAATAATCTACATATTTAATGAGGATATTTTTGATGGGAATATGAGAAGGAAATAGGTGGACTTTCATACAATATTATACAATAGACCATATTTTTATAGTTATACGATTTACTGAAAAATAAAGAGAATCCAAGATTTTATTTTTTAAAGTATTGGAAGAATTTGATTTGGTAGAGCAAGATGCCATTTCAAAAACTCTCTTCCAGGGGCAGCTAGATGGTGCAGTCAATAGAATACCAGCCCTGAAATCAGGAGCATCTGAGTTCAAATATGGTCTCAGATACTTAACCCTTCCTAGCTATGTGACCTTGGGCAAGTCACTTAATCCCAATTGTCTCAGGAAAAAAAAGATCTCTTCTAAAAATTGTTACCTGTGTATACATTAAAATAACATGAGATTCATTGAAAGATACAGCAGAGCCATGTTTGTTCAGTGACATTCTGATGATATAAATAAAGGGAAGTGCATGCTTACCAATGGCATTTACCCCTATCATGGAAGATTGCCAGTTCGGAGTCCAAATGGAAGATGGATGTGCTGTAAATCATATGGTCCATTAGATACTCCTTGTATTATACTTGAAACTACATGCTATATACTGGAACTTCCATATAAAAGAAGATCTCTAGAATGTTGGATAAAACTCTTATAGAAAGAGTCATTCAGAATGATAAAGCATGGCTAGAACAAAATAAAAATTTAAAAACGTATGAATATAGTATATTCAATTTTTTAAATTCATGATTATATACATATGTATCTGTCTATTGTGGACATATATATATATATATATACATGTATATACATATACATATACACATATATATGTCCACAATAGACAGATACATATATATATGTATATACACATACATATACACATATATGTGTATATTACCTTCACCCCCCACCATTAGTTTTATTGGTATAACACTAAATCCATACAGTCTTTTAGGCAATATCATTTTTATTAGGTTGGTGTGGTCTGGCCTTGAGCAATGAATGTCTCTTCAATTGTTTGCGTCTTTTTTTGATCCTACAAAGAGTGTTTATAGATATATTTTATGTTTTGGGTGATTTTTGATAGATTGATATATTCATATTTTGAACATTTTGTGATATTTTCAATTAGCAATTCTCTTTCAGTAATATTCTCACAGTTTTTGCTGTTATTATGTAGAAATGCTAATGATTTTTGTGGATTTATTGTCTATTATACTTTTTTAAAAATAGAAACTCTTGCCTCACTTCATTTCTTTACTGCTTCTCTGTGGTTTTCTCTGCAAGTCATTGTGTTATATGATTGGGGATGATTCTGTCTCTTTATTATTGGAGACTATGCTTTTTATTTTATTTCTCTTTGTCTTGTTGCTTTAACAAGTACATAAAGAAAAATGTCAAAATGTAGTATAGATGGGGTTGTTCCTACTTCATACCTATGGTTATATTATCTCTTAGTGTTTCTTCATAGCAAATAATGCTGGCTTTTGATTTTAGATGCATCTTTTCCTATTTAAAAAAAAGGGTCTTTCATAAAAAAGCAAACAAGCATTGATGAGCTACCTCACCAGAAACAAAGCTCACAGATTTCAGGTCCATTAAAGTAATAAACATTCAGACAAAGAAGTATAAGAAAAAAATAGCTGACACTTCTATAGTGATTTTCAATTTATGAAGCACCTTGTTTGAACCTCACAACAAGTCTTGTGAGGAAAGTAAATGTCATTTGTAAGAAAAAAAAAAGCTTCCAATCTCTTTCTTTCATGTTCTGTTTTTTCAGACTGCCTGGTAGGTTGCCACTGTATTTCATAGAGTAATTCAAATACAGTCTTGCTCAGATTTCAAAGTGGTGAAGTTACTTGACTGCAAAGTCTTTCCCTTTAGCCCAATAATAACAGCAGCAATCTCCATTGGACCACTGGCATCCACTGGCCTGCTGATCCATGTGTGAAGTCTGTCTTGTAGAGTGCTTCCAATGAATGCTGTTGGCTTTGTTCCTGGCTCATCAACAGGACTTGCTGGATGCTGTCCTTGACATCTGGAACAACCATATGAAATACTAGCAAAGGGTCCCAAAACAAAGTCTGTCTTCTTGACCCATTAAGCATGAGCTCTTGGCAGAAATTCTGTGCAGCTCATTAGCCATTCTGATAGTTTCCAGCAGGTATGAATTTTGAATAGTTCTGGGTAACTGATTGTTCAGAGATCAGTCTGAAATTTTGCTTTCTGGAAGGTAGAAATAGGATGAGGTCCAGATGGAGATGGGATAATAATGATGAAACTACAGATAAAAACAGCCTGTGAGCAATTACTAGGGATGCCTTGAGACAAAACAAAGTGCAGGCGTAGAACTGCGTCCTTTGTTCTTCCCATGTCTATGGCATGTTTTTTTACTGCTTAATATTAGGTTGTAATGCTGCTGGCAAATAGAACACCATATAGTTTTTACTTAAAACCATGAGGCTTTCTGAAGGGTGAAAGCATGTGTTCATGTGCTTTGGGTTACATATGTCCTCAGATCTTAGCATATGCCAAAGAAAATTTTCCATACACTTTTGACAAGAGATAGAAATCACTTTGCCCATATCTCATGTTTGCTAATTAATCTTTCTTCTGGGAACTTGTTTACTGACCTCTAAAATAATCTTGATTTCAGAAAGCTCCCGGAGAGTAGAGACTTTCAATCTCTTTTCCCACCTTACTGCTAACTAGTAGCTTGTACCTACTCTGTGCCTGGTTCATGAGAGATGCTCAGTAAATGTTTGTCGAATGAATGAAGAGCTGATGTGTGATATCTATTTATAGCTATATTGAGTATACATCAATAAAAATAAAAACAATTGTTCATTTCATGCTGTACATGCATTGTCTTATCTTGACTTAGGGATCACTACAGGGGTGCCGAGGATAGAGTGCTGGACATGGATTCAGGAAGACCAGGATTGAAATACTCCTGAAATCATTTAATAGCTGTGTGATACTGGGCAATTACAGAACCTTGCTGAGTCTCTCCACACAGTGAAGTAGATAAGGGCACTTATTCTACAGGGCTATTGTGAAGATTAAATGAAATGATGTCAAATGCTTTGTAAACCTCAAAATGCGATAGAAACATCAGTTATCATTGATCTTCAGAATAACAAGGAAGGAATGTAGCTTCCTCTTTTTTTTTACTTTTTTGGAGTGTAATTCTAATAATAGCCGGGATGGGGAGCAAATAGTTTAATAAATTTGGAGGTGTGGTGCTAAATTGGTATCCAGAACTGCTGGACCAATTCACAGCTCCAGCAAGAGTATAAATGATCTATTACAATCTCTCCAGCATTTGTCATTTTTTTTCCTACTTAGACCTGTGATTTCATCCATCTGGGGGAATTCCCTGACATAAAAGCTCTTTCCATGAATGCAAGCAGGTATCTCATCTGTTAAAGATCATCTTTTAGAACTTCCTAGAGCACTGAGAGGTTAAGCAGTTTGCCCACAGTCATTATAAGTAACGTCCTCCTGGCTCCATGGGGCAGCCCTTTATCCAAAATGCCATGCTACCTTACTAATACTTCACCACTTTCCAGCTGAGGAAGCTGGGACCTCATGAGCTAAAAGATCACTCAACTAGCAGCAGAGCTGATCTGATCCCAATCAGTCTAATACTGGTCCCATTAGACCATAGTTGTCTCCTTGTCAAGGATTCGAAACATTTCTGCAAACATGCCATGAGTTAGAATAATAGAATCTACACTTGGAAGAGATTTTAAGTAGCTTTTAGTCCAGCCTCCCCACCCAATGCAAGAATCCTTTAAAAAACATTTTTGACAAGTAACCAGTCAGTCTCTACTTGAATATCTCTTGTGATGGGAGACTCACTACTTTATGAGACAGCCCAATCTAGTAGTGGACAGCTACAGTTATTAGAAAGTTATATGAAATCAAAAGCTGCCCTCTATGGAACTTTTCACCATTCTGGCTCTGTCCTGTGGATTCACACAGAACAAGCCTGTTCTGTTCCTACTGGTTCCTACTCCACATGGTGCTCTAGTAGTAAAAGATTTCAGTGATGTCACTGCTTTGGATATTTCTGCCACGGATGCAGATGGTAATTTATTCATGCCATGCCATCCTAAGTGACTAGTGCTAGTCCCTGCCCTTTTGTAAATGTTTAACAACTGGCTCTTCAGAGGGGAGGAATAATTAAATTAAATTAAAATTAACAATTAAATTAAAATTTAAAAAATTAATTAATTAAATCAAAATTAACAAATTAAAAAATTAAATTAAAATTAAATTAAAATTACAAATTAAAAAAACAACATTCTTTTAAATTTGATTTGCATTTTCTCATCACTGCCTTAAATCTAGACAATCAATGAAACAAAAAATTAAGTGCTCATTTGTAATATTTGCTTACTTCTGAGATATAAATGCTCATGTTGAAAATTTATCAATCAGCTCTTGCAAGCCGGTTTGAGCTGGTTCTAGTAGACCCTTGGTCATATTGAGCACTAGAAGTCTAGATGTGATCTGATCATTTAGCCTGATTTCTTTGAAGGTTTCCCCTCAATTATGGAAGCTCCCTTGCTGACATGTCTACGTATATCAGACAGAGGATGGTAGCCCATTGACAGGGTTCATACCATCTGGGACATGAAGACTGTAAGTCAAACATAGCAGCTCTTCCAGCCTTCCAGGTACAAATGGAAAATCATGGCATCAGACCCCCAAGGAATACCCTAAATGAAAACTACCACGGAACCATTCACCCCCAAATGGCCAGAATTTCATATTCCAACCATCCTCTAATTTTCTATGACTGCATCAAAGTATACTTGAAGAGGCATGTTTTCCATTGCATACCACAGTTCCATTAGCCCGAGGTAGGAGGAAGCTATTGTTTCCATTGGAAAGCTCTAGCTGCATATAAATCTGATCCAATTCTAGGGTGACATCCAAAAAGATAAACCCTGGACAATGTTCTGTGGCCTCCTGGTAATGTTCAGGGCTAAAGTGAACTCTTTGTTGTCCTGCCAAATCCCTGGAAAGTTGAAAGGAGCTCCTAAAAGGCCAAGGTTGATAGGCTCTGTATTTGATCATATGATAAGTCTTCTCCTACCATTTACAGATGGCATTTAGATCTGTGGCTTTTGGGGCATCCACAGGCTGAAAATAGTATTTTTTCTTTTTTTATCTTCCCCAGTTCAGAGTAGGGAAGGATAGGGTTAAGGAGAGGGGGATTCAGTGAGCTTGGTGGCATGTTAAAACAATTTAGCCATATTTATTAATAATTAATGATTTGTTATAGTAAGAAAAAGAGAGTTAGCTTGCAGGTGCTGGTCAGTCTCTTCCCTGTAACGGGAATGATGAAATATCAGTTCCTTTGTGCAGGAGGAAGAGAACATGCTAAAGGAAAATTCCCAGGTTGTAACCAAGCATGGATTTTCCAGCCCTTTACATTCAAGTGCTCTCAGAGGGGACCTGAGGTTTGGGAGGAGGATCATTGATAGGAAAAAAAATACTTGGCAAATGTATTTAAACTTACTTTCAATTAAATTAACTATGAGTTCAAAAGTCCAAAGACAGGGGGATAATGAAAGCTATATTTTCTTGCTAAGAGTTTTTTCCTCCTAGGAGAGGTCTATAGTCAGTGAAATTTTGTTTTTGCTGGGCACCTTCTATAAGCCAAGGCCATCGTGGCGTCTTGAAAGAATTGAGAAAAAGAATATATACTATTTGCCTTGCTCACCACCAGCTTATGGCCTCCTTTGGTTAGACAAGACTGTTACATGTAAAGTAGAAAAAAAGCCATGGCCTCCCAGAGATGGGTGTTCCTTTTCCCAGCACATAATGTAACCCATCCAGGGCCTCCGAGACTGGATTATTTTTGGTTTTAATCTTCCAAAAATCCTTCACAGAATTTCAAGCAAAAATCCTGAAGACCTTCCCCTCAGTCTTTTAATATTTTTTGTATTCAAAATACAACACTTGGGTAGTCTCTGTGTCAGCTTGTCGTCTCTCCAGTGATGAGTCAAATACGTATATCTTGTTGATATTGAATTAGATGGCAAAGTAGGTGCGACTAACTCTAAATACAATAAGAGTTTGAAGGAAAAAATAGATTTGTGATAGCTGAAGAAATCCAGAAAAGGTTCATGAAGAGAGGGAGTTTTGAGTCAGCTGGAGGCACAGTGGAAGGGCACAGGAAGACCTTAGTTCAAATACAACCTCATACACTGAACTAGCTGTGTGATTCTGAGAAAATCACTTAACTTCTTTTACCTCAGTTTCCTCAACTGTGAAATAGGTGTAATAGTGATACCTACCCATCAGGGTTGTTGTGAGGATCAAATGAGAGAATATTTGTAAAAATTACTTAACAGCATCTGGCACATAATAGGTGCTACATAAATTCTTCCTTCCTTTCTTTCCCCTTCTCCATTAAATGTCCACAATAATGCACTGATGTAAAATGTATGTCTTCTCCTAGCATCCAAATTCACTGATATCTGCCTCATTGGATAAAAAACACGAGGGGCAAATTCTACCCAAGATGGATATATTCCACCCCATGGTGTTGAGGCATCTTGACCAGGAATTTGAAAATTGTCTGCAAAAATGGATGGAGGGATGTAGTTTTCAAGTACCTTCTAAGTCATCCTTGGCCTTCTAGCCTCCCCATGCAACTAAGAACAGCCTTTGATGGCAATTACTGGCTCATACTCTGGAAGGGGAGACAAATTTGATTCCCAGCCTAAAGGTGCTAAAACTTGTACTAAAAAGCGGATATACAAAGAAAGGTAAAAACATGGTACCCATTTGTGAGGAGCTCTTATTCTATTGGAGAAGAAAAATAGTCTGGGAAAGCATCTCCTTTGAAGAAGGTGCCAGTCGTACTGACCAACTAGAAACCAATTTCCACATACAGGGCTGGCAAAAGCAGCAAGTCACCCCATGGGAGAGACAGGAGGCAACACCCCCCTGGCAAATCAAACTACCACCTTGACCATTGTGTCTTCTAGATCCTTATGGAGACAGCCCAGAGCTCAGAACCTAAGAACCTTGGGAATAACAGCGTTTCCAGAACAGTGCCCTCAGGCATCCTGGGAAATCCCCATGAAAAATGTAGATCAGCAACTGCTCGGAAGGGGCTACAACCATAGCTTCTGAAGACAGAGAAAAAAGCTCTTGTCCCCAAAGTCCATGACACTCTCAAATGGCTCAACATTGAAATCTGAAAGGGTTTTATCAGGGAAAATATAATTTAAAAAGAGATATCAAACTGCTTTGCCATTTAACCCTAAGGATCATGGGACCTTTCCATCTAATTTTTAGGGGAAACCTTCCATATGTGTCAATTCTTTCATTAGAATGTAAGTTCTTTAAAGGCAGAGGCTATTTGACTTTTCTATTTGTATCCCCACTTCTTAGTACAATGCTTTGTGTATATTAGGTACTCAATAAATGTTTTATTCATTTATTCCAAATATATATGTATAAATGGAAAAAAAATCTCAAAGAGAAGTCATTAGCATTGGAGAAGATGTGGAGAAAAAGAAGGGAATTGAGAAAAGCCCTAAATGGTTGATGTTTTCCTTGGTGGAAAATACATCATAAAATCCATGCGGAAATACTCAATGTCACCGCCCCCTTGACCCCAAAATGGAAACAATAATTTTTGAAAAAAACAAGTACAGTCAGAACCAAACATCCAATCTACATTTAGTACATTGTCCTGTAATAGTGGTCTTTTAGAAAACTACATTGAAAACATATTCTGGCAGACTTGTTTTTTGTATTTTATTCATCATGTTAAGGCACAACAGATGGAAAGATCCAGGAACATATACTGTTTGGAAAGAATACTCCATCTATTTTCTTCAACTTCATGGCTGCACTTAAAAAGTTTAGGAGGAACTTCTGAAATTATAGTGCATTTTTGGCACATCCCACCACTATTTTATAGAATCTCATGAGAGTTAGTGACATCATTCTCAACAAATGGGATTGGCGACATATCGGTAGACCTTCTAAAGAGTGTTGTAGACTCTAAAAAGTCCAATAATAATTGAAGGTGTAAATTTATCAGCAATAAATTACAAGAAGGGTATGTGTATGTATGTGTGTGTGAAGGGGGGGATGAAGTAGGAAGGTGACAGAAAGTTTATTAAAATTCATACTTATAACAGAATTTATGGTTATTTCAGAGGTGATAAAGGTCTTAGACTTGCTAAGGATTTGATTCTCAATTCTTATATTTAGAAGCTCTGTATGAATGGACAAATCACTTAATCTCTCTGAACCTAAAATTTCTCCTTTGTAAATGAGGATAATAATAACCCTGCTCTATAGGATAGTTATAGTTATCACCTTGAGATAGTGTTATAAACCACTTTGCAAATCTCAAAGTATTATATGTTATAATGTTATTATTATCATTATGGTCATCTTGTCAACTTTTCTGAAGGGATAGAAATCACTATTCTATACTTAATCTTATATAATATTATAATATTATATATAATATATAATATAATTTATGTATGTGTGTATGTATTCTATGGACTATTGCACAAGTGGTCAAAATGACTGCTTTATGTACCTGAATAAATGTATTAAGATATGAACTCATCTTCTGCAGGCTCACGATACTCCTTCAATATAACTCCAGTAGAAGAAAGGACAACAGGAGCAATAATGTTTCTCATCTGGTCCTAAAATGATTTCAGTCTTCGCTAGCTATCTTGGGGGAGCTAGATGACACTGTGGATAGAAGTCAGGAGGACCCGCTTTCTTCTTGAATTCAAATCTGGTCTCAGACACTTACTAGCTATGGGACTTTGGGCATGTCACTTAACCCTCTTTGCCTCAGTTTCCTCATCTGTAAAATGAGCTGGAGAGGGAAATGGTAAACTACTTCTGTATCTTTGCCAAGAAAACCCTAAATGAAACCCTAATCATGAAAAGTCAGACTTGACTGATTAACATATATTTCTATGATGATTCCCCAATTTCTATATTAAAATGCATGTAATAAAAATTCAAAATGTGAAAAGACTTTTTTCTTAATGATCCCAGTGATTTTTTTTGTCAAATTCAAAAAGAGGATTTTCACTGAGAATTCTCATTTTACCTGAAGCTCCTATGTAATGAAGGAGAAAGGCCGATTTTAAAAATGACTTGTCATTTAAGTCTCTCCAATCTTCCATATGGCAAACATAAGCTCCATATTTTGATTTTAAGGTAATAAATGTGTCATTTTTTATGGCTTAGGCATGGGCTATATTTTAGAGACCTGTCTTATTTGCAGTGCTGGGTAAAATGTGACATTTTCCATGGCTTTCTCACTAATTATACTTCTCATCAGCCATCCTAACACCAAAGGAAAATTGAAATTTCCAAAGTTCAATGCAGATTGACTCAATCAACAAGTTTTATTGAGTATCTACAATATGTAGAATCCTTGTCTCTGCCCTTAAGGACTTTGAAGTTCATTTGGGGAGGTTGAAAACACTCACATGAGATCACTGAGGAATGCTATTGCCAAGCAACATGTCAAAAATCACAAATCAGTGCAGCACTAAGTGGAGTGCATTAGTGTTGATGATAGGAGGGAGTAAGATGTCAAATTAGTTCATTTATGGCAAGTTTCCTGGAAGAGGTGAGTTTGGGGCCAGGTTTTCAAGAAGGTAAGGGACAAAGAGAACTATTAATAGGATGAGGAAGCCAGAACTTTATCTCAATCTACCCTTCCAGTAGTCATGGGGGAGCAGGTAAGGGTTATTTACAAGAGTGTAATAGCAGAAGGTATGTCCTCCCACGTACCTATCAATTGTAAATGTTGTTCTATATCCTGTATCAATAACCCCCCCAGATCTACCAGAAATTCTTGGATCCTCATGAATCAATTATGTCATAGGAGTTTATTAATCCTACCATGCCTTGGGCATCTCCTGCTCAAGTTTTTTAAATTAAATTAATTGTTTTTTAATTTATGAAACAAAACAAGCATTTCCATAACACAGTGGAATAAAAAAGATGACTGCACAAGAATCTATTATGTACAACCTACTATTCCTTTTGAATATACAATAAAGTTAGCCTGTAAGTTTCTTTTTTTTTCTTTTCTCCTCCCACCAACTCCTGCCGTAGAGATGCTACCATTAAATACAAATATATAGATATACATAAAATTATTCTATACATACTTCTATTTGTCAGCTCTTTTTCTGAGTATTTATAATAATCAAAGTGACTTATTTTCTCACAGTCATTTTTGGGGGGCAATTAGAGTTAAGTGACTTGCTTAGGATCACACAGCTAGTATGTATTAAGTGTTTGAGATCAGATTTAAATTCAGATCTTCCTGATTTTAGGGCTAATGCCATCTAGCTGCCCCTCAAAGTCATTCTTAAAATGATAGTGCTGTTCTTTCATACTATACTTTCTTGGTTCTTCTCATTTCTCTCTGTATTAGTTTGTGATTTCACTCAAGCTGAGGGCATAAAGTATGAGTAGAAATTAGAACAGTAGATACCATCCCCATCCTAAAACTTTTTTGCCTGGCTGGGCATGTGGCAGGAAAGGAAAGCTGTTACTTTCCCAAGTGGCAGGATTCCATCCATCTCTTTACTCATCCTGAGTTTTTCTGACCTGGAGTTTCTCCTTATAGAAACAGAAATGTGGCTCAGTCTGGATGGGGATGTTGTTGTAGAAACAGGATATTGACTGAAAGCTGAGGAACAGCAACATCCTGGTACCTTATTGCTATGTCTCCAAGTCAGATGGGATGGCATGGGATCTGGAAAGATCCACCAACAGGTCCAGTGTGCTTTTGCCGTATAGCCTCTATCCTCCTGCCTTATAACAATCCCAGATCATCCCTCCTAAAGCTGGGTGGAAGAACAGGCTAGGATGCTCAGGGCTGGATAAATACAGATGGAAGGCAGTAATGAGAGCCTGTACTTCTCCTCCCCTGGACCACATATCCCTGGCATGGATGAGCCCTTTTCTGCCACTCCTTTACCACACAAAAAGGGAGGCAAGACCACATGATTGTTACCTTCTCCCTTCCCTATCTGGGATGTTTACACAGGCCACCAATATCAGGGCAGAAGGACCCAGGGGTTCTGCTGAGCCTGAATTAGCACCCTCACTTTCAATCTCATCACTCCTGGCCATCATACCTGCCTCAAGCTGGGTTTCATGGTGAGAATGAAAAGGGATAAATGGAAAATCAAGAAAAATGCAAGCATAATCAATGAGATCATATCAACCCCAGCTTTTGAAACTGTGGTTTAAGACCCAATATGGGCTTTTGTAGCCAAATGTGGGGGTTGCAAAATTATATTATTAGTGAATGTTTGATTTGTATACCTATTTTATATACTTAATCTATCCAAGCTCTCGTAAAAATTTCTCAGGTTGAAAAAGGGTAGTGAGTGGCAAGAAGTCCTGGTCTATACCACCATTTTTAGTTGTAGTCCCCCTCCCCTAAGGCTAAGATTGCTATCGGGTCATTATAAGTAATCAGACTTTGGCTGTCATTCTGAGTTATTTTAGTTTATATTATTGTGATTGTGTATATTGTTCTTCTGGTTCAGTTTATTTCACTCTGTATCTTATTCCATGTTTCTCTGCATTCACATTACTTGTTTTTTATGGAACAATAATATTCTATTGAATTCCTATCCCACAATTCATCCCACTATTCCCCCCATGTGATGATGAGCCACTTGCTTTCCAGTTTTCCTAAGCACAAACTTTCTACTCTCCCTGCATGCAGAGTGGCAGATTTTCAGCTAGCTATCATTTGGTCAGACTTTCCAAGATGGATGTCTAAGGGACACCCAGGGAGCCCCGACTGCTCTCTGGTACTTCCGAGAAGCATGGCGCTAGACTCTTTCTCCTCCTAACCCAGCCCTAGCCCCTTACTATTGCTCAGCTTCCTTTTTGACAGAAGGAGCTCAACTTCAGGGAAGAGAAGAGCAAGCTTATGATACAGTAGAAATGATGTTGAATTTGCTGTTGGGGAATTTTGTTTCAAATTTTGTCTCTGATTCTATCTGTGTGAAGTTGAATAAGCCATTCAAATTCTTGGGCTTTAGTTTCTTCCTCTATAAAAATGAGGCAATTGAATAAGATGACCTTAGACTTCTCAAACCTATCTGAAGAGAGATAAGATATGTTCCTGTAAACAGATAACAAATTAATAATTGGCAAATGATGTATCCACTGACAGGCAGACATAATAAGGTCTATGGGAACTGAGGAAGTGAAACACTTCTATATGTGGATGACAAGGACAATGATGATAATACATATATATTTATATGTGTGTGTAATTTATTTTATGAGCATGATATTTAATTTAATCTAATATTTATTTAGCACTTGAGGTCTTTAAAAGATTTTATTTATTCTCATGTTCCTACAACCTCTGAGGTAGGTACTATCATAAGTCTCAATTTTGAAATATGGAAACTGAGACTCCCAAAGGTGACTTGCCCATTGGCAAACAGATAGTATCCACTCCAACTCGTTTCTTCTCCACTGAAACCACCTAACTCCCTAGAAAAGGAAGTTTTCATAATGGAGGTAGGGATTGGGATGGGTGGGAGAAAGAAGTGAGTAAAGAGTAGGAGTTGGAAAGGTGTGAGCTACAGGGATGGTCAAGATTTAGGATGTTAGGAGGGATAAGGAAATTCTGTTTAAGGATTTGGCATTTGGAAATGGGATTAGGCTCCTGCTGAGCCCTACAGGGCAGAATTAGGAGCCCTAAAGGAAAGGAAAATTATAAAGAAGCCAATTTAATTTTGATGAAAGAATTTTCCTGACAATTAAAGTTCTCCAAGAGTGAAATGGATAACCCCACGAGGCAGTGAGCTCCTCATCACTTCAGGTCCTTAAGCAAAAATTGTATGACCATTGGTTGGGCTTATCATAGTCGGTTGATCTGGCAATCAACTAATATTTATTACAAGCCTACTATGTGCTGGGTAATGTGAATTGGAAATATGAGAAAAGGCAAAAGTCAATCTCTGCTCTCAAATTGTTGAAAGTTTCTCAGTGTAGAAAATGACAGAGGAGATTCTTAATATGTATTGGATAAGATGATTTTTAAGATCTCTTCCAACTCTGATTCTGGTCTAGGAAGACTGAGTGGTACATGGGGAAAGATCAAAAGACCTGAGTCCAAATATTTACTACTTTGTTAACTTGGGAAGGTTATACTGACCTCTCTTGGTCTCAGTTTCCTCATCTACAAAATGAAGGAGTTGCATAGGACGGTCTTTAATGTTGCTTTCAATTTTAAAGCTATCATCCCAAGATTCTGTGGTGATTCATGTAGAGAAATACTCTAGAAAAAGTTTCAGGTCAGATTATCATCTTAGTGAAGGATGGACAGCAAGAAGAGTGAAACAAAGAAACCAATTTGTAGGAGAATGCCAAAATCCAAGGCGAAGATGGTTAAAGATCTGGACTGATGATGATTTAAGAAATTAAAAAAAAAAGAATTGGAGAGACATTATGAGAAGAAGGAAAAAATTTGGCAGGAGTCAGAGATGGATTGGTTGTGAGGGATAAAGGACAACAAGAAGTTGGAAATGACTCTGAGCCTGGGAGCTTGGGGATTGGAAGGATGATGGTAGTGTTGACAGTAATGGGAAATTTGGAAAGAGGCTCTTGTTTTTACAGGGCAGACAATGAATTCAGGCTGTGTCAGTATGACAGCAACAAATAGACCATAGCAGGAAAGCAATGAGAAATTCAGGTCACTCTGATCCTTCTATTTGATGGATGGGCCATCACGGAATCAGTCATGATGAATCATTAAAATGTCCAAAGTAACTGAGGTCTGTAAGGTTATGATCTGGTAAGTTTGCTACCTACAAATAGAACCTTTGCAATATTTCTCATACTGTCAGTGACATGGAACATGGAACTGTTTCAGTGGAGAGTGTATGGAAATTCTGCCTGATGTTGATTTAAGTCTAAGGCTGTGTTTAGGATAATGAGAATATAGAATGAGGCTGCTAAGTTTGCTGGGCTTGGTTTCCACCAAGAATCATCTTCATTCCACTTTGACCATTGCTTCTAGATCCTTCACTATGCTCACCTGTCAATTGAATTTTTCTCAGTTCAGATTTAGGATATGTGAGGCTACATCTATACACAAAAAGTGGGAGAATTGAAATGATTTAGATAACTCATGCTCAGAGATCATAGAATAATAAGATTTAGGGCTAGTTGGAGACCTTGGATGGTCACTTTGAACTCCAAATTCTCCATCCATTTTATAGATGAGGAACTGAGACTTTGAGAAAGTAAGTAGTCAATGACCCTCATTAACTTTCTCATGCACTATTGCAATACTTTTCCAATTGATCTTCCCACCTCCAGTCTTCTCTCTCTCTCTCTCTCTCTCTCTCTCTCTCTCTCTCTCTCTCTCTCTCTCTCTCTCTCTTCTCTGTCTCTTTCTCTCTTCTCTTCTCTCTCTCTCTCTCTTCTCTCTCTCTCTCTCTCTCTCTCTCTCTCTCTCTCTCTCTGCTCTCCTCTCTCTGTCTCTCTCTGTCTCTCTGTCTCTCTGTCTCTCTCTGTCTCTCTGTCCTCTCTCTCTGTCTCTCTCTCTGTCTCTCTCTCGTCTCTTCTCTCTCTCTCTCTCTCTCTCTCTCGCTCTTCTCTCTCTCTCTCTCTCTCTCTCTCCCTCTTCTCTCTCTCTCTGTCTCTCTTCTCTGTCTCTCTGTCTCTCTGTCTCTGTCTCTGTCTCTCTCTCTCTCTCTCTCTCATTTATCACACAGCAGTCAAAAGCATATCACTCCTTTGTTCAAGAACTCTAGTAACTTCTAGTATTGCCTGTAGAATCAAATATAAATCTTCTGTTTTACATTAAAAGCCCATCATTATCTGGCTCTGCTTATAACACATTGCTCTCTTTTAGATACTTTCTATTTCAACCAAGCTGGCTACTTGCTATTCCCCATAAAACCTATTCCATTTTCCATTTCTTACCTTCACACCTATGCCAGAAAAGCAGACTCTCCTCAACTTTGCCCTTTCAAGGCTTAGCTCAAATATCACCCCCTGTTGGAGACTTTTACTAGTCTCAGCTACTAGTTTCTACCATACTACTTCCCCCTCAAATTATTTTGCATATATTTATCAAAATATAAATATATATCAATATATAAAGCAGAGAAAAGCTGATTAATTGAGATAAATTAACTATACCCTTAGGAGTTTCAAATAGCTAAGACCAGGAGTCTTAGGGAATATAGGCTGAAAAGAGCTTTTTGGAGGAAAGTCTTCTAGCCATGATGTTTAGCAGGATCCTGTCCAGAGAGAGAGATATTCTATCTTGCAAGTTGAAAGATTGGTGACCCTAGAAAGCTTCAGGTACAAGTGGAAGATCAGAGATTTATAACCAAAATAGACACAGATACAAAAAGATGCTTCCTCAAGGGAGAACTGGCAGTAGAGAAGAGAGCCAGTTATGAACCAAAAAGATCTGGACTTAGTAATTGAGAATTGAGTTGTGGAAAAGAGCAGACCTTGGAGCACAGCTGAGCAACCCACCTAGCAGAAAGGAACACTTGATAGGAGGTGCATAAGAATTCTACAAAGAGAGAGAAAGGACTTCTAGGTTCTTCAGTACCAGGAGTTGTGAGTTACCTTTATTGTATTATGCTCTGAACTTACTATTTCCACAAATCCTGCTTGCCTTTGTGGGAAAATGTACCCTAGTTTATAGGAGGAATGTTTTATAGCTAGTGTATTGTTTTTCCATTATACTGTCTTAGCAAATGTCTTTGCTAAAAGCTATATCTCAAATCCAGAAATCCAGGAATTGGTTGAAAATCACTTCAATTGTTTCTTTTCTCACTAGAGAGTCTCCAATGACCCCCTTCCCAGCAGCCCTCCAGACCATCCTTGTCTGTGTCAAATGTCAACGCATACGAAAAAATTAGATCTTCAACTGGATAGGATTTTAAACAATTACAGTGATTTCCTGGCTAAGTAAATTGCCATTTTACTTTAGCAAGTAACTATAATTTTTTTTCAGTTAAAAAATAATCTTTACAATTTAGGACACAATAAGACAACATACTTTTGTGGGTCAAATTGAGAATATTAAAAGATTAGGAAAATACTACAACTCTTAGTAATCTGACCCCTCTGTCTCACATTTTAACTCCCCTCTGGAGAACTTTACCCTCCTGACCATCACAAGAAGAAATGATCAGATTTCATAATGTGTTCTCAATACAAATTTTGGTTCAAAAACAACAGAGAGCAAATGCCTGCTATCTTTGCTTGTTCTCTCAAATTTCAGACAAGAGAACTGTGCATATCTACTTAGAACATTTGAGGGCATATTTAATGACTCAACAATGAAAGAGGTTTTATAAAGTTCATTTACAAATGGCTCTTTCTCAAATAAATATGCAAAGTATGCCCTTACCCCCAAAGTTTTGCCTTGTTAATTTATATTCATTTTCTCTTTCAGTCAAAATCAGTTCTTATTTAGAAGTTGACTTTCTTTATTATTTAGTATAAGAATTTATAATTTTCATTTATTTTGGAAGAAATGAAGTCAGATTTGGTGGGTAGAGCTGTCCCAAAATAAATGCTTTTTGCAATTTAATTGAAAATAAATGTTTGGGTGAACCCGTTAGCTCATCTCTAGTTCAGGCAAGTTTCTCATACCAAAATATGAAAGATCCCATTCCTGGAATTATTTTCCTTATATCTTCCCCCCTTTTCTGCTTTATTATTATTATGGATATAAAATGGACAAATTGAAAGCCAATTAGAGCAGGAGAAGGTAGTGCCTTCCTTCCTTCTGTAAAAAAGAAATCCTTAAGACCTAAGAGCAGCAAATCTGCAAGTACCCAAAAACAAAACAAAACATGCTCCCCAACATTTTGGGGCAAGTATAACATGAATGGGATATAGTTAAATAAACCTTTTTGTACCAATTTTTTTTTTTCAATTAACATGTAATTATTTTCTCTCTCTTCTACCTCCTCCCTACTGAAGAAAAAGGAAAAGAAACCCTTTGGAACAAATATACATATTTCAGCAAAACAAAATCCCCATATTGGTCATGCTGAAAAATGGGTCTTATTTTGCATATTTAATCTATTACCTTTCTGTGCAAAACATTCTTCATCATTAGTTCTCTAGAACTGTGATTGGGCAACCGGTTGATCAGAGTTGTAAAATCGTTCTAGTTTATTAATTTTTACAATGTTGTCATTGTATAAATTATTCTTACAGTTCTGTTCGCTTTATCCTGCCTCATATAATTCTTCCTAGGTTTTTCTGAGACCATCCATTTCAACATTTCCTTTTGGAACAAATAGTATTCCATTCATAGGTGATATTTAAAAAAAAAAACAAAAAAAAAAACCCAAAACAAAACACATTCAGCTGGGGAGATGTTGTGGATGTTAAAACATCTTGGCCATAGGCTTTAGAACTTGGGAAACAGAATGCTCTGTGACAGAATGAGACTCTTGGAGGTGGCCGCCAGAGATCAATCCTGAGAGGAGCTCACTTAAGGTGTAGCATCTATGAGATAGAAAGTTCTTTGTCTAGCATAATCTTATTTTAACTAATTATTTTTGCTAATTATGTACTTCACACAACTATTTCTATCTAGGGAATATAAATAATGTCACTAGCTTCTAAACTTTGTGCCACTTGACAAAGCTTTGGTCATCCCACCTTAGTTATAACTTGGACTAGAAAGTTTCTTAGAAGTTTAAATCCTTTTTTTTTCTTTTTCTTCTTTCATTCCTTTTTTTTCCTTTTTATTCTTTCTTCTCTTTTTCTTTCTTGAAAAGTTTGAACTATATTACAACTTTGAAATATTTTAATTTTTCATATGCTTGAAGTCTTTTCCCTTTAATTTTCTTGAATATTACTTCTACTTCAAATGACCAGTATTTCCAAGTCTAGAATTGGAGGCCAGGATGATGAATCTTCCCTTATCTTTGCCTGGTGATGATAAACATTGTTTTCCCATCTATCTATCTATCTATCTATCTATCTATCTATCTATCTATCTATCTATCTATCTATCTATCTATCATCTATATATCTATCTCTCTTCTTACCTACTTACCTACCTATCTACTTACCTGCCTGTCTATCTGCCAATAGATTGCCAATTCATTGAGAGCATTCTCCCTTATCTAGAGGGTACCTTGCTGGATTCTGGAGAGATGGAAATGGAGGTCTGGGTTGATCCTAATAAGGCTAGTGATACCTAGAAGACTAGAAAATGATTTTCCATTGCCCACACTGATAAACAAAAGTAGCATTTCTGATTCAGGAAGTGGGGGATGGTGAAAAAAGCACCAGCACTGAAATCCAATACCTGTGTAACATTAGTCAAGTCCATCTGTCTCAGTTCCTTCTGTAAAACTAGGGGATTAAACAAGATTGTCTCTGAGGTCCTTTCCAGCTCAAATTCTGGGATTTAATAAGCAAAAGGCTGTATTATTCCATAGAAGAATATTGCATGATGGGGCCACTAGATGTCAGTAAAGTCACATGCTTCTTCTGATGCTCACAGACTGGTTTGGACCAGCCCTGTTTCTGGGGAGAACTGGGCCACTTTCCAAAGACCATTTTGGACTTTTGTGGATTTTGCAAGTTACCCTAACTGGTTGCATACATTTAAGGAGGGCGCCTATCTCCCTTCTTATCCCTCCCCCAATCTTAATTTTCTGTACAAGTCCTTCACTTCTCTCATTTTTTTTCTTTGTGTGTGTGTGTGTGTGTGTGTGTGTGTGTGTGTGTGTGTGTGTGACATCTTGGTTTATTAAAGAAAGAAAGAAAGAAAGAAAGAAAGAAAGAAAGAAAGAAAGAAAGAAAGAAAGAAAGAAAGAAAGAAAGAAAGAAAGAAAGAAAGAAAGAAAGAAAGAAAGAAAGAAAGAAAGGAAGAAAGGAAGGAAGGAAGGAAGGAAGGAAGGAAGAAAGAAAGAAAGAAAGAAAAAGAAAAGAGATATTGTGACACTAGAAAAGTTGAAAATCGGATTATAATAAGGGAAGCCTTCAGGAAACAGTTCAGGAAGATGGCTGGGTGATTTGATGCTTTTAAAATCCAGTGTTCATCTTAACACACCATCATCATCCATCACTTGCTCATACTGACATTTCAAGTGCTTTCCTTGCAACAATTCTGGGAGGTATTCATACCGTGTTTTTTTCAACTTCATTTTACACTTGAGGAAACTGAGGTTAGGGGGGTATTAACGGACTTGTCTTTGGTTAACCCCATGGTTAACAAGTGAGTTTTGAATCCAGATCACTCACTCCTGATCCTTAGGCCAGAGTACACTGTTTTCCTCTATCCCAAACCCCTCCCATCACCATTAGTTTTCTTTCTCTGTGTTTCTACCATCATCTGGCAGTCAGAAGAAAGCAATCATAACAATATAAAGGGGGACAGAAAATGAATGCTACGAGGCAAAATCTTTTTTTTTCTAAGTGCTGACTGTGTCTCTAAAAAAGTTGGCGGGGTTAAGGGTGGGGAGCTCTTGGAAGTATGACTCTTAGTCCTGGAAAAGGCTCAAAAGTTCAAGCTGCAGCCCATGGATATTTGGCCTCATGAACATCCCGTGGGAGAGTTACTTTAGAAAACTAATGATCAGAGAGCTGTAGATCACAGCAGTTTTTGCAGCAATTCCATATTTTTAATTGCTTGTTTAGGCAATAGACCACAATCTACTAATTTAATTTAGTCTATGGCTTTTAACTTCATATTTTACTCACATGAAAAAAGTTTTAGTTGTAGCATATTTATAATTTTCAATAAGCATTCAACATTGAAGAAAGCCAGGGTAGAGCTAGTAGGTGGAATTTTAAAAGTACACCCCTCTGTCCTGCAATCAGGTCTCAGAACCATGACTCTCTGCAAGGCAATTTGAAAGGGAAATTGAATTGAAGGATGAGTCGAACATGTTATTTGCTATATCTAAGTACAGCTGTCCTGTGCTTAGGGGAAAAGAGTAAACAGCGGTTTTGCTGTTGGGTTGTGTTCAACTCCTCATGACCCCATTTGGGGTTTTCTTGGCAAAGACACTAGAATGGTTTGCCTTTCCTTTTCCAGTTTTTTTTTTTTTTAACAGATGAGGACACTGAGGCAAAAAGGGTTAAGTGACTTACTCTGGGTCTGAGGTCTGATTTGAACTTGGGAAGATGAATCTTCCTGATTCTAGGTCTGGCACTCTATCAAGAATGTCCCCTGAAGGTCTTGTATTCAAAAGAAAATTCCCATGTGCTCACTGTTTTCTTCCTGAGCTCTGTGATCCAGCTGCAAGGGCGAGGTGGACATTATGGAGGAGAGGATGGAGCTGACAAAGTAACCCCATAAAAGAACATTGTATCAGGCAAGGAGGCTGTTTGAGACAAATGAATCTTTGTGTTACTACTGACTACCATGACTCTTCTCTGTATTACATTCAGATAATACTGAGAAAGAACCACCTTTTTTTTTTTAAGCTTCAAACAACCATTACAAATCTGCTCCTCCTCTTCCTCGCTCCCTAATGGACTTACAGTATGTATTGTGCATGTATGTGTGTGTATTCATGTGTGAGCACAAGAACTATGTATGCTATACACGTGTGTATGTGTACAATACATATGTGTGTGAATATATATAGCAATTGATTAACTTATAAACTCATAGGATCATAAATCTAGAGCTAGAAGAGAGCTTCAGGGCCATCATTTTACAGTTAAAGAAACTGAGACTTAGAGGTGACTTGGCAGGATATATTAGATAGATAGATAGAAAGAAAGAAAGAAAGAAAGAAAGAAAGAAAGAAAGAAAGAAAGAAAGAAAGAAAGAAAGAAAGAAAGAAAGAAAGAAAGAAAGAAAGAAAGAAAGAAAGAAAGAAAGAAAGGAAGATAGATAGATAGATAGATAGACAGACAGACAGGATAGAGAGGTAAGTAGATAGATGGATGGATGGATAGATGGATCAGGAGAGATAGGGGATGGATGGATAGATAGATGGATGGATGGATGGACAGATAGAGAGAAGATAGATTGATAGACATACAGAATAGATAGGTAGGTAGATAAATAGATAAATGGATGGATGGGTAGAGAGATATAGCTATGTATATTTAGATATAGATATGTAGATACATATGTGCAATTTCACATACATCCATATACAAGTGTAAGCACATACACATAAATAGATATATTTATATCTTTGTAGTTATATTTCAATGTCTACATCCACATCTACATCTTTGTCTACCTTTATCTTTGTCTTTCTCTCGTTCTCTCCCAGCCTGGCACTTACTGTTTGAATGCCACTGGGCAAGTCCTTTCACTTTTCTGAGTTTCAATTCTCTCATCTACAAAGGAGAGATAATTGCACACCTCCCTCATGGAACTCGTGCCAAGAAGCCCTAGAGCACTAAATAAATTTAAGTTATTATTATGATTTTAACACCAATTATGGCACTCCGAGTTTCAAAGTAAAAATAATTATTTGTTGCCAAAGGGCAACAAAAAAGACCAAGGGTATATAAGGAAGCTATAACCTCTTACCAAAGATGATTTGTGGGAAGTAAATAACCATCCAGCTTTGGAAACACAGTGTCATCTAAAGATGCCCCACTGGAACTCTGTTATTGATACATTTGCTTTTTGCTGGTCTCTTCCAGTTCCTCTTTGTTGCCTGATTCCTTAAATAGTTATACCACTCCCCTGCCATACACATAGCAAATTTTCTCTACTAAGTTTCATAAAGTATTGGCAAATGTTAAACATCCTTAAGTTTGCCCCTGAGGAAATCTTTGCCTTGTTAAATAATGTTTTGAATCATAGAATTGATTATAGGAAAAAAATATTTTCTTCCATTTGTGGGACACAGTTCATCCAGCAAAATTTTGGTTATAGCACGATAAAGTTACAGCATGATAAACTCTGTCCTGCTACCATTCCATCTCTGGAACATGGCTGTATTGGCTAATATGTTCTTCACAAGCCAGCAGTCCAACTTACAATAGGTACCGAGGAACATGTGAAATGGTCTTTCCTGGAAGAGTGGTCATGAAATTGGACCTACACATTATGCACTCCATGAAGAATGCAGTTCCAGGGGAAAAATAAGCAGACCATGCACCTTCTTTGCTCATGGTTGGCTTGACTTCAAGTACAATGTTAAGCTTTCCTCTGAACCGCACCCTGAGTACACCCACTTAGATTATAAACATTCAGAAAATTGCATGCTTTTTACAATTTAATTGGCGGTATTTTTCAGATTTGAAAATAAATGGACCTAAATATCTTGTTTATTTCAGTTGGCAGTGCATCAGAGGAGAAATGATGATGACTAGACTGGCCATAGCATTATTCAAGTCAGGTAAAGTAATGTTTGTTTGATTACTTAAATCTTCAGAGTAGAGAGGTAGTGTGGTGTGGTGGATAGAGCTGAGCCTAAAATCAGAAAGACCTGCATTCAAATGTAATCTCTGATAATTTGCTGGCTCTATGATCCTGAGAAAATCAGCCTCTCTGTGTGTCTCACAACTGCCCAGGATCTAGGCGTTACTGGTAGTCATAGATTGGTTGGGGGAAGCCAGGCAGCACAGTGCATAGAGTGCCAGCCCTGGAGTGAAAAAACTCATCTTCCTAAACTCAAGTCTGTCTTCAGATACTTACTGGCTATGTGATATTGGGCAAAAATCCTATTTGCCTCAGTTTCCGCATCTGTCAAATAATAGATGAGTAGAGAAAGAAATGGCAAACCACTTCAGTATCTTTGCCAAGAAAACCCAAATGAAGTAACAATACAAAAAGTGAGTCATGACTGAAATGCCTGAGCAGCAAAACCTCCAATAGTATTATATATTATACAAATATGACTTAGAATTGTCTTAAAAAAAACAACAACAATATATTTCTATGCTTTTTAAAGTGCCTATTCTGTTCTATAGAAGTCTTATCCATTATTCCAGTATCTTCAAGCCATCCCTCATATCCTACTTAGTAAAAATTTTCCATATAATTTCAGCCAGAAATAATCTTTCTCTATGGATTTTCACAGATCTGAGATACTTCATAGACACTAGTTACAAAGCAATTTAAAGATAAGGATCTTAAATCGTATTGTTTATAGTATTTACATATCAACATATTATAATTATTTGTATAATGCCTTGATGTCACCCTTTCCTACTCTTTCAGCTGATTGGAAGAAGTTGAAGGATGTGGTGTCCTTTTTGGCCACTGGAAACTTGACCTGAAAAAAAAATTGGAGAAACATAGGAGGCAATATGGGGAGTGAGTGGAGATAGTTTCTCCCCACAGCTGAATTGCCATTGCCAATACCCTTGCTCCATGGGGATGAACTAACCACAGCAAGAGGAAGTTGGAGGTTTCTGCCAGAGACAGGATAATGAAGGAAAAACACTGACCATAGGGAACTTCAGTCTGTATTATGATCCTGAATCATGGCTCAGTGCAGTGGGGAAGAGTTGAATCCTGAGAAGAGAGTATCTGAGCCTTCATCTAAAAACTGGACCTTTTTTCTCTGTTTGTTTTTTACATTTAATGTTATTTTATTTTTTCCAATTACATGTAAAGATAATTTTCAACATTCATTTTGGTAAGATTCTGAGTTCCAGTTTTTCTCTCTCCTCTCTTCCCTCTCCCATCCCTAAGACAGCAAGCAATCTGATATAGGTTATACATGTACAATCTTATTAAACATAGTTCCACATTAGTCATATTGTGAAAGAAGAATCAGAATGAAAGGGGAAAATCACGAGCAAGACACATCAATTATAAAAAGTGAAAATAGTATGCTTTGATCTGCATTCAGACTCCATAGTTCTTTCTCTGGATATGTATAGCATTTTCCATGGCTCAGTATAGTGGAGAAGAGTTGAATCCTGAGAACAGAGCACCTGAGGCTCCATCTAAAATCTGAACCTTTTTCTCTGGTTTTTACATTTAATGTTATTTTATTTTTTCCAATTACATGTAAAAGTAGTTTTTGGCATTCATTTTTGTAAGATGCTGAGTTCCAATTTTTTTCTCTCCTCTCTTCCCTTCTCTCTCTGAATATATATATAGGATTTTTCCTACACGAGTCTTTTGAAATTGTCTTGGATCATTATATTGCTAAGAAGAGCTAAGTATATTATAGTTGATCATCACACAATGTTGCTATCACTGCATACATACAATGTTCTCCTGGTTCTACTCATTTTCTTCAGCATCAGTTCATGTAAATCTTTCCTATGGAAAGCATGAATTGAAAGTAGATAAAACTGATGAGATTTTGTGGTTCTGTTTATTCAAAGGAGAGTAGCTATGAGGAACTAAATTTAACTATTTTTTGCTAGGGTTTTAGTTTAGAGCAGCTTATGCTGCTTGAGAGTTGCCTTGGTCTAGGAGAAACTACAGGTATGCAAATGTGTATCTGTTATTTTCTTATTTTTATTGTTTCTATGATGAAGTAAGGCACTGTATACAGTTGAGTATATTCATTCCTGTAGGGAGTAGCTTCCTTTATGCCAAGATCATGTAATAGAGCTGATTCTGATTGAGAAAATTCACACTAACCCTATCTCCTGAACCAGAAGTTCTTAACATTTTATGTGTCATGGATCCCTGGTAAAGCCCACAGATCCATTCTCAGGCTAAATTTTTTTTTTTGCTGAAGCAAGTGGGGTTAAGTGACTTGCCCAGGGTCACCCAGCTAGGAAGTGTTAAGTGTCTGAGATCAGATTTGAACTTAGATCCTCCTAACTTCAGGGCTGGTGCTCTATCCACTGTGCCACTTAGCTGCCCCATGCTGGTGTTTTTAAATGCATAAAATAAAATAAAATATTGGGATGAGAAAGGAAACCAAGTATATTAAAATACAGTTATCAGAATATCTTTAAAAAACAAATTCACTGACTCTAGGTTGACTACTTGCCTTAGAAAGTGCCTACAGAGAGGCAGAAGTGGGGAAATTGATTCATTCTCTGATTATTTTGCCTTCAATATTTCTGCTCAGAAGGTTGAAGTATACAGAAACTCATGGATGAGCCTGGGGATCCCAGCATCTCACTGCTTTTTGTGGAATAGAATCAAGACCGTGGCTAGCCACATCATCTAGTGGTAGCCTAAACTCCTGCAGTAGAATCTGAAGTTTTGGATTAAAATCCCATGTTACCTCATTTGCTTTGTAAATTTTGAAGAGGTAATCTCCCCATAAATGGATTCCCTCATCCTCTCTCCCTTTTGAACTTCTATCTTCCTTCAAAGCACAGCTCAGAGACCTTAAATGAAAGATCATTCCTGATGCAAGCTTCTCCAAGTTAGTGTTATCTCTCTCCTGAAATTATTTTAAATTAATTTAGGCAAATTCATTTATATTAACTTATCAGGTGAATATATACTTGTAGTATTTGCTTAATTATGTATCTTCATGAAAACATAAACTTCTTGATATCAGAGACTTTTTTTTTTCTTTTCTAGCACATCACACATAATAGAAATCTAATAAATGCCTTTGGATTTGAATAATAATAATTGACAATCACTTAGTCTTTTGGGGTATCTTTTTCCTTATCTCCAAAATAGGTAGATTGCAATAGATGATCTCTGATGTACTTTCAATTGTGAAATCCTATGGTCCTACGTTCTTTTGACCATTAATTATATTTCTTTCTATCCATGCTCCTATCCAAACAACATTTAGCACACCCATCAACTAGTAAATATTTAATAAATATTTGTTCAATACTTGCTGAATAAATGAATACACTCATTGGTGTAGAGTGGTCAAATCTCCCAGACATGATTTAGATAAATCTACTTATGTTCTCTATTCTGAACATTTAAAATATTTCAATTTTTTGAAATGAAAGAAGTAACCTCAATTTCTTTTTCAACTTCGAAATGTTTACATGTGTACTAAAAAGTGGGTCACGACAACAGATAATTTAAGAACAGTTGGAATGAGTTCCTCAGGGTTTGTTTTTCAAAGCCCAGATGCTGCTTTTGGAGTCCCCAAACGTCCTAACTCACTAAGTTACAGTGCAAAGAAATTCTGTCCAAATTCCAAAACGAGGCTGAAAAAAGCTTAAGTGAGATTCAGCATCCAATTATTTTTCAAAGGTATCATGATTTATGACCTCTTTAAGGTGCTGGCTCTAGCCTAGCAATTTTTCCTCAGAAGATAATCACAGATTTTTTTTATCTCCCATGTGCTTACTGACATAGGCAAAAATTATGAATATTTCTATGACTATTTGGCAGGTTGGAGATACTGGATGGGATCCTTTCTTTCTCCAGCTGAGTCTGAAAGAACCTAGCCAGAGTTCCCATGTTCTCCAGAAAACAAAGAAACCACATAGATTTGGTTTCCAATACAAAAGGTTACTCCCACCGACTAATTCCATCTCCTGAACCAATAGTAGATTCTGATATGTTCTATATGAGAACAAAGTTTGGAACATAGCTACCTTGCTATAGGTGAATTTCACTCCATTTCTCTACTCACATGGATGTCATTTAAAAATGAACATATTCAGTTATCTCCATATTAGGAAATATCTCAAATCATTTTGGGGGCTGAGTGAATGAGATACTATTGGAAATCCTCAAAAGCCATCTTGGGAACAAAATGAAGGCCATTGGATGTCTGTAAAAACCAGTATGCAATGGTAGCTTATTTACTCAAATTGGATTCAGAAACAGTTATTAACAGTTATCTTTAAAAAGAGTTCTTGCATTTATATATCTTTTTGATATTGGCCAATGGAAATATTGTTTCCTTGTCCCATCTACATTAGTTTAAAATGAGGTAATAACTTCTGGAGTTTGTTTAAAAAAAAGTCTGCTAAGACTAAAATAAAATCATGATATAGCTGACTCTAATTATCTCCTTTCTACTGTATCTTCTAACTTTTAGTCTCATAAAAGCTTCCCCAGGGGACAGGGACTCTGCCACTCTGTCTCTAAAAAATGATTCCTTCTCTGAGTTTTGCTGAGGATATATCTCCTTGTTCTTTTCCAGCCAGATACCTGGGGATCCCTCATCTTTGGTTTCAAAGTTGTCAAACACTCCAATTATCCTGAGTCCCT
Source organism: Sminthopsis crassicaudata (assembly GCF_048593235.1). Taxonomy (NCBI): domain Eukaryota; kingdom Metazoa; phylum Chordata; class Mammalia; order Dasyuromorphia; family Dasyuridae; genus Sminthopsis; species Sminthopsis crassicaudata. The sequence continues at coordinate 38,322,241 of NC_133622.1, forward strand.
AAGAACATTACTTATTCATATCACCTTAGGCACCAGGAGCAGATTCTTTCATCTGGACCTTCTAGGGAAGGCAGGTATCAAGAATCAAGATATACAGGACATTCTTCCCAGGCTGGCAGCATGTAACTTGCAGATATTCAATGAAAGGCATTTATTAAGCACTTGCCATGTGCCAAGTACTATGCTAAGTACAAAAAATAAAAATATAAGAACCAGAGAGTTCTTGGTCACATTATAATGGAGGGAGGGGGGAAATATCCTATATAGGGACATGGTAGACAGAGAAGGGAATTATAGTCACAAAAATGGTGAGTGAAATTACAGGGCAGTGATGCCCTTTCTAGGGACAACAGTAGTTCTGATTTGATTACACATTGCTCAGAGCAAGAGTTGGAAAGTAGGGAGAATGATGCAGGACAGGATAGAAAATGGTCAGTTAAAGAGTCCAAGAGAATTCAGTTCTCCCCAGATATGTTCTCAAGAGGTTCATTTTGTAAGGTGGAAAGGATTCTGTAAACCAATAGTGTGCCAGTAGCTGTAATAAAAGATTAAAAACAAAAACAAAAACAAAAAAAAAGCAAGACATTGTCAAAGGCAAATGACAACGAGCACTGGGGATATCATTGCACCAGTCCAAGGCTTGGCAGAGTGGATTCAGCCTTCTAATTGGCAGTAATGTTTATTAAAGTAGAATATTCCTTTCCCTCAAAAAAGCATAAACTTTTATGGGATTAAGCTATATGTTATCAAGCGTTACAAAGTTAAGCAAGCTAAATCTTTCTACAATTCAACACATATGAAAGGTCATAAGCAGTGAGGGGAAAGGGTCACAAAACAAAAACTTACCCTATTGCCAAAGCTTTCTTTAATAAGTAGCAATATGCTTTTGAGTTTGCTAAATTTCTGTGTAACTTTTCCTTGGCTAAGAGGAGATATGGCAGAATAAAATGGGACTGGGCTTTCAATATCAGAAGAGCCTGTCCTGCCTTTGCTATTTAGTGGCTGTCTTAAGATAAATTATTTGACTTTTCTGCATCTGTTTTCTCCTTTGCAAAATGGGGGCAATAGTACTTTCCCTGTAAAACTAGGGACTTAGAGGCATATGATTAGTAGTATTACTGAACCAAATGATATAAAGTTTAGTGACCTTCGGGGTTTTAATTATATTGCATTTCAGAATGACTAGACCCATTCACAGCTCCATCAAGTGAGTATTAGTTTTCTTGTTTTCTTGCAGCCCTTCCAATATTTGTCATTTTACTCTTGTTTCTTTGCCAATATGATGGATTTGTGGTGAAACATCAATGTTGCTTTAACTGTCAAATCTCTAATTATTAGTGATTTGGAGAACTTTTTAACATGGTTGTTAGAAATGAGAATTTTATCAGAGAAGCTTACTGCAAATATTCTATTACCTTTTAACCTAACTATATTTGTTTTATTTGTATAAAAATGTTTGTTTTATACAATAAAAATTGCCCATTTGTCTTCTCTGATCCTCTCTATCTATGTTTTGATTATGAACTTTTCAGAAATGTAATCACAAGGATAGTATTAAATCCATATTGTATGTTCCTCAACTTGTTCAGGTGTTTCCATGCTGGAGAGAGACCCAACATTTCTCTACTGGATGTGTATTTCTTAGTTCCCATGCAGTAGTTTTTCTTTATATTTTCCCTGGTGCAATTGTCTCACATCTCTGTTAAATGTCTTTTTGTCTTCAGGGTTTAACTGGTTCATCAACCTGTTGGCATTGTCTATGTCTCAAACCCAAGAATTATTTGTGAAATATTATAGAAACCTGTAGAGAGCTGGAACTCTGGGAGAAGTATACTTGAAACAAGGCGTTAATTCAGTGGAATTGATGAGATGATGGTTCTCTAGTTCACATATATACTTAGTACTTAGTATGGTGATATAATGGTTCTCTAGTGCATACATACTCAGTATACTGTAATGATGTAATTGTAATAGGGTATTTAAACTGGGGACAAAGTCAGAATGGGGGGAGAAGACTTGTTGAGACTGGCAGATGTCAGACTGCTGAAGGAGACCGGGTCAGAGTGAGACTGAAGGAATGATTTAGATAATATCCAAATTCACCCCAGTGGAAAGGAATAGTGCTGCTTGTCATGCAGTTATACACCACAATATTCCTTGGTTTATTAATTCCAGAATACCACTTTACTTTTGGTTCATTGATTTAATGCCTAGGCCTTCTGTGATTAATTGGGGGGCAAGAAGGACTCTCACTTACTTTGTGAATTTTAGGGACTCAATTTTCTTATCTGTAACTGGGGAATAATATGTCTTTCCATTCAATCAGGTAAAGCAGATAATGTCTGCAAAATGCTCTGGAATCTGTGAATAGAAGAACCTGAAAAGAGACCAAATTAATGGAAGTAATTGGGTCCTAGAATGTTGTGTTCTCTAGGACTGGACCTGTGAGAGCTCAGGCCAAGAAGGAAATAAGTATGGAATTAGCTTAAGAATGTAACAAATTAAGTTCCTACTTTAAAAAAAAAAACTCTATGTATACATATATTGTATTTAAATTATACTCTAACATATTTAACATGTATTGGTCAACCTGCCATGGGGGGGGAAGCAGGGGAAAAATTAGAACAAAAGGTTTGGCAATTGTCAATGTTGTAAAATTACCCATGCATATATCTGGTAAATAAAAACTATTAAAATAAAAGAAATTTTTAAAAAAGAAAGAAAATAGACCACAAGTTAAAAAAAATAAAAAAGAATGCTAAAAATACTTCAGATTGAGAAAAAAAAATCCCTCCTCTCCATTGGTAGGACATTGAAGTCTCAGCTTTGGAAAAGACAGGAAATGTACAGGATTGAAAGCTAATGATAATTTTTCATCTTCTGAGGGATTTTGTTTTATTTTCCTTATGGGACTCCATTGGCATTGTAGGAAGGTCTTTATGCGTGCAAATTGAAGAAGCAGGATATTGGCCATTTCCCCTTCATTTGGGAAGGGCTTTTGCACAGTCCCCATCAGGGCTATAGAACTCAGCCTCCTCACCATTATCAGCTTACTCCTGATTAAAATAAATACCATCCTGAGAAAAAACATATTATACTAGTTAAAGTTGAGATCTTTCAAATGGATTGCCTTTGGCTAGAAGTATGTAGGGAAAGACCAAGACCAAGAACTATGGAAGAAGAAAGACCAAGAAAAAAAAAATCTATATTCCAGGAGCAGAGACACAGATCTCTGTCTTCAACTCTTTTGACCTTTAGGTATCATTTCTCCCTTTGGACTGATTGGTTCTGGCTAGCTCTGAAACTCCCTTTTCTGGAAAGTCTATGAGATATTTCTTTGCATTCTATACATTTCAATCTATACTTCAAGTCAAGTTTGTTTCACTTTCATTCCAGACAGATAAAGAGCTATGGGATTCATAGGGAAGGAAAGATTGTACTTGATTTTAGGTATCTATTCCAAAGTTTAATAACTTCTATTCTTATTATCGACATCAGGATAGAGAATGAGGGATGAACCATCAGTGACTTGAAGGACAAATATGGTTTCTAAGAAATGCTGTGAGATGTGTTGAATCCAAGATTGGGACAAACTGCAAAAAGATAAATGGAAATCTCTTTTCAGGTTGGAAAAACTAATTTGTATTTATAAATATCAGGAGCTGGAAGAAATATTATATTGGATGGAGAAAGAGCAGGAATTTCTACCTGTATTTATACCAAATCAGTAATATTTAAATAAGGTACAAATTAGTAACTTCCTGGCATTTTGGAATATTTTCATTCTTTAAGAGATTATTTATTAAGGGTCTACTGTGTACAGAGTATGTATTAGTAGCTTACGATAAATAATTTAGTTAGATGTCAATCATGGAAAATGGACTGGAGTTAGCATTAGATCAAACCCACCTCGAATTCTACCGTTCACACTTAATAGGTTGGATGATCATGACCAACTTATCTAATGTCTTTAAGCATTAGGTAATGTATTTAAAGTGCTTTTAGTACCTTAATATATTACATAACTATCAGACATTAATACTTTGCCTTCATTAAACTTACATCATGTAAACATGGATAACTATAATACCCAATATCACAGGGCAAATGCATTAGACAGTTGTAAAACAAATGTCCCATGAAATCTAGGGGAAGTCATAAATAATCAGGGGAATCAGAGAAGACTTTCTGGCAAGTGTGAGTACTGTTTTAAAGGGGCACAAATTAAATTAAACAAATGATGAAAGGGAGGAACAATTTGAGCAGAGACATAGAAGGAGAAGAGAGCAGGGTGTGGTCAGTGTTTAAAAAATCAATTTGGTTGGAGTGTATATGGAGTGCATGGAAAAAATTAAAATGGACTTTTTGTGTGCCTTGCACACAATATGCACTTACTAGATGTTTGTTGAATTGAAATTAATTCTCTTGGGAGGCATCAGGCAGTGGAAAATTTGATTCCTGACAAAACTACTTGATAGGTAATAGAGCATCACTAACGATTCTTTTTTCTAAACATTTCTTAAAACATTTTTATTCAAAATTTTGAATCCCAAATTCTATTCTCTCTCTCCCCTCCCCCTTTTTGAAACAGTAAGTAATTAGATATAGGTAATACACATGCAGTTATATAAAACATTTTCATATTGGTCATTTTGTACAAGAAGACTTGAATAAAAAAAAGAAAGTGAAAAATAGCATGCTTTAATCTGTATTCAAATAATATATGTTCTTTCTCTGGAGGTAGATAGTGTGCTTCATCTTAAGTCCTTTGGAATTGTCTTGGATCATTGTATTGTTGAAACTAGCTAACTCGTTCACAGTGAAAAATATCACTGTTATTGTGTACAATGTTTTCTTGGTTCTGCTCATTTAACTTTGTGTCAATTCATATAAGGCTTTCAAGGTTTTTCTAAAATCATCCTATTTGTCATTTTCATGGCACAATAATATTCCACTACAATCATATACCACAGCTTATTTAGCCATTCCCCCAATTGATGGATATCTCTTTGATTTCCAATTCTTATCTGCCACAAAATATTTTCTAAATATTTTCATACAAATAGGTTCTTTTTCCATTTGGGGGGATGCTTTTGGCTTATAGATCTAGAAACCACTAAAGAATTTTGATTGGAGTACTGACATTAACAAGTAAGCACTTTAGATTATTCTGGCTATATACTAATACTGAGGAATTATAATGAGATCTGCTATAGGAGAATAAGAGAGTCAGACATTTTGATAGATGAAAATAGGATGCCATAATGGAAGAAAAAAGAATCTTTACATCATTATGATTATTAAGAATCTTGTTTGTACTGAGAGGTTCTGAGAGAAACAGTCTACCACCCACCACCGGACCCTTCCATTGAGGCTAGGAGAAGATAAGAGGATCAATTTCAGGAATTCTTGAAGATATCTTTCCATGCACTTTTTTGCAACCCTGGATTCCTGGCATTAGAAATCTGTCTCCTCTGCCGTTGGCCATATATATCTATAAATTTGCTATTAACTAGAGATATGCAAATTAAAACAAATCAAAGCCATCTATAGCCTTATGACTAATTCACCATTGATTAAAGAAATACAAATTAAAAGAATTCTGAGGTACTACCTTATATCTGTTAGATTTGCTAATAGGACAGAAAAGGAAAATGGCAGATGGTAGAGAGTATGTGGGAAAAAATGAGACATTAATGTAATATTGGTGGATTTCTGAACTGAATCAACCATTCTGTAGAGCAATTTGGAACTATGTCCAAAGAACTATAAGACCATGCATATCCTTTGACCTAGCCCAAAAGAGATTTTAAAACAAGAACAAATAAGACTTTTATGTACAAAATAATATTTATTGAAGCTCTTTTCTGGGGGCAAAGAATTGGAAATTCTTCCCATGCCCATCATTTAGGGAATGATTAAACAAATTGTGGTATGTGATTATAATTATATAACTTTCGTGCTATGAGAAATGATGAGCAGGATGATCTCAGAAAAAACTTGGAAAGACTTCCATGAGCTTATGCTTACACAAAGTAAAATGTACTCTGTACTATGTGACAATATTATATGATCAACTGTGGATGACTTAGCTGCTCTCACCAATACAATGAATCCAAGACAACTTTGAAGGACTTATGATGAAAAATACTATTCATTCCCAGAAAAAAAAAACTGGCAGAATCCAAATGGAGATTGAAGCATACTTTTTAAACTTAATTTTTCTTGATCTATGTTTTCTTTTACAACGTGACTATTATAGAATTTTTTGCATGATTACACATCTAAAAATCTAAATTGAATTGCTTTCCTTATCAATAAAAAGGTAAGAAAGGGAAGAAGGGAGAGAATTTGAAACTCAAAGTTTTAAAAATGAATGCTTAAATTGTTTTTACTTGTCACTGAGGAAAAAGAAAATTGTAAATATGATGAAAAGTTACCCATTCATATGGTTTGAAAATAAAAAGTTTTAATAAAACAAAACCAAAAAAACTTTATGAAACCTTCCTGGATTCCTTAACCGAAAGTGGTCTTTCCTTCCTCAAATTTTTCTAGACTCTATTGGCTCCTTCATTTGCCCTATCACATTCTAATTTTTTCATGGTTATTTGGGTCATACTAATACTTTCCCTCTCTAAGTCTGTCCCTCTCTCTACTCCATTAATTTGTATGCTCTAAGGTGGGGGATAGCTTAATTTTTTTATCTTTATATTCCAAAACCTGGTGCATTGCCTTTAATGCTGAAGATACCACACATACATGAATTAAATTTGACTATTTACATTGCTTAGCTGTTAAAATGACCTTTAACAATAATGGTGGCCTAAAGGACAGTTACAATTTATGCTTCTATGGATAATAGTACGCAGATTATGTGTTTCTGCAAAGTAGGCTTAACTGCCTCAACAAAAATGCCTCTGCCCTGGAGGTGAAGTCTCTCTTTTTGGACATCTGTGAGGGAAAATATGCAAGACGGAGACCTAATCCATTTTTGTTGGCCTTCCTCTTGATTGTATTATGTTAAGGGAATTATTGCAGACTCCGCTGGAATTCTTCTCCTGTATACCGTTGCAAGTATATCACGTAGCACGTTTTTCCAGTACAAGGCAGAAGCACACAGCTAGATTCTCTGCAGTGTGAATTGTCATGGTGGAGGAGGCAGAGAATTTAGGTTTATAATGCCAGGAATCGGAGATATAGAAAAGTAATATGTAAGAAGAAGGCGTTTTCAGGGATTTGTGGAAGGTGTGAAACTGACCCTTAGTTGTCCATTTCAATGTCAGCAAAGGGGATGAGTATGAAGGAGGAGCTAAATTCTTTTTTTTTAATTTTATTATTTTTAAAAATTAATTATAGTTTTTATTTACAAGATACATGCATGGGTAATTTTTCAGCATTGACAATTGTCAGGCCTTTTGTTCCAATTTTTCCCCTCCTTCCCTCCATCCCCTCCCTCCCCAATATGGCAAGTTGACCAATACATGTTACATATGTTAAAGTATAAATTAAATACAATATATGTATACATATCTAAACAGTTGTTCTGCTATACAAAAAGAATCGGACTTTGAAATAGCGTACAATTAGTCTGTGAAGGAAATCCGAAATGCAGGTGGACAAAAATAGAAGGATTGGGAAAGAGGAGCTGAATTCTAAATGATCTTAGCTCGGGATCCCCGTCTAGCCTGGACCAAAGATAAAGCAAATCTACTTCGAGGGGAGAGGAGCAGCAGCACATCTTTGAGAAACTTGAAGCCCCATGAATAAAGTGGCAGTTCAGCTGGATTGCACAGGCAGGGAACCCAAGCCTCCACCTCCCAAGCAAGGACAGGACTTAGTAGCAAACCCCAAATTCCATCTCTGCCTTCAGGAGAGTGTGACTCTGAGCTTGTCTGGAAGGTAAGAGGAATAGTGCATGTCCCAGCTACTAAAAGAGCTGGGGGGGGGCAGTTTTCATCATTCAGAGTGGGGGAGGCTTTCCCTGCCATGTCATTAACCCGAGTCAAAACAAAACAGAGCACCCCAGCCAAAACTCTTCTGGGGCAAAGGTTGCTTTCTGGAGTCCCACCAATCCAAGATGATTACCTGTTTGCCTGCTGCCTTCGAGCTTGGCTGGTAATCATTTCCAGCTGTATTGGCTCCCCTGGACCCGTTAGCTCCTCCCTGTCTGGCCCCCCTGGCCTCTGCCTCTCTTGTAGGAAAAAATGAAATACAGCCCTTAATTCCCCTTCTCCCCCTCAGAATTCAGCTGTGGTTGCCTGACCATGGCAACTGGGGAGCTCTGTAAGCCAGGCATTCCCTGGCTTTCTTTGGGGGATCATTCCTTTGGATCAGGTTATCTTAGACTCAGCTGGAAGGAACTCGGAGATCATGGAGACCAACTCGATTCGTTCTACAGATGAGAAAACTGAGTCCTCAGGATCCTACTAGTAATAAACATCAGAGGCAGCTCTTCTGAATCCCAAACCTCTGACTAGGTGCTTTGATTCCAAAACCAATTAAGTTCTACTACACCAGGGATTCTTAAACTTTTTCCATTTGTGACTTCTTTTTCACCCAAGAAATTTTATGTGATGTATTGGTCACTCTGCCATCTGGAGGAAGGGGGGGGGAAGGAGGGGAAAAGTTGGAACAAAAGGTTTCGCAACTGTCAATGCTGAAAAATTACCTATGCATAAAATTTTTGTAAAAATTAATTAAATAAATATTTTAAAAAAGAAATTTTATGTGACCCCCAGGTATATAAAATAGGTATATGACTCAAACATTTATGGATAATATATCAAATTTTGTGATTCCCATCTTCATTTATAAGGCCTTAAATGGGGTCACTCTTTCTGTTGTTGTCTGCTTGCATTTTGTTTTCTTTCTCATTTTTTTCCTTTTTGATCTGACTTTTTGTGCAGCATTATAATTGTGGAAACATACATAGAAGAATTTCAATTAAAAAATAGAGAACCCTATAACATTAATTTAAAAAAACATTTGTGGAGATAATCTGCTATCTCTGACTTCAAATTGAAACCACTTTCCATTGTACTGTGCTATTTCTCCACAGATGATAAGGATCAAAGATAGTATTTGAAGCCAGATCTTCCAAATATTTAGCTCCATTGCTGTGTCCTATATCATTTTGTTGTTTCTCAATGAAAATCCACTTTGCTAAATGCTCATCTTTTTAAATTTCAGGGTGTTTTTTTTTCTTCTAAGGGATATGTGGCTTCCAAGTGAGTTTGTAGTACATCAGACTTAGGAATGAAAAACATTTATTCTGTTGTTAGCTTATGACCAACTCTTTGTGACCCCATTTGGGACATTCTTGGGAGAGATAGTGGAATAGTTTGCTATTTCCTTCCCTAATTCATTTTACAGATGAGGAAACCGAGGCAAACTGGATTAAGTGACTTGCCCAGGGTCATACAGTGAGGAAGTGTCTGAGGCCAGATTTGAAATTAGGAAGATGAGACTTCCTCAGTACAGATCCAGAGCTCTATCCACTGTGCCATCTAGCTGTCAAGCGCTTACTTTTGTACTAAGTACTAGATAGACAATAAAAGACAGTCCCTGCTTGCTCGGAAGAGGCTCACATTCTAATGGACAGACAACACAATTGAAATGCATCAGTTCATGTCTAAATTGGGGTTTTTAAATCTCAGAGGCAGAGGGAATCTTGTAACATCCTGTCCCCCAATGCCTCCATCTCTCCGGGACGGCCAAAATCTTAGCTCATCTCTATAAAAGACAGTTCAATAATGAGAACAGAAAATGCATTAAATACATCAGAGGAAATGCTTTTCCAAGCCCCAGCACCTCAGCATCTGACCAGGCTGTGAGAGACAGACCCAGGCTAGGGAGATTTAGGAAACATTAAATTAAATTAAATTAAATTTCCAGCAGAGAGTCTTCAGCTGCCACACTGAACACACCGGTCATTTAAAAGAGCTTTCTCTTGGTCTACGTCCAGGGCTGGCTCATGGCAAAGGCTTCCCATTATCCTAAGGTCTGAGTGATACATTTCTGCCCAAGAGTGAGGAGAAGGCCCAGAATTGCCTCCTTCTCTTTCCATTTCCACAATGGTTTAGTGACTCAGTGATAGTCCTCTTTCCCCTTAGTCTTTCCCTGATGCTACTCTGCTATTTATTGCCCAAATTCAATCAGTTATGAAGCCCTAATAATTCTTCCTTTGTGCTAACCTCATACCTGTCCCTTCATTTCCATTCCCACCGCACTAGTGGAAACGTGTAAAACCAGGTGCAGGGACCATTACAATAGATTCTTAAAAATTTTAGTGATATTTCGCATCACTTACATTTCCCCTTTTCAAAGAGCCATCCCTTATAAAAACAACCAAAAAATCAATAGGAAGAAGAACAAATCAACAAAACCAGTCAACCCATTAAAAATAATGTTCTGCTCTGGGAGATGACTATGAACCACTACATAGAATTCCCAATCCCTCTAATTTTGTCCACCTGCATTTTGGATTTCCTTCACAGGCTAATTGTACACTATTTCAAAGTCCGATTCTTTTTGTTCAGCAAAACAACTGTTTGGTCATGTATACATATATTGTATTTAATTTATACTCTAACATATCTAACATGTATTGGTCAACCTGCCATGGGGGGGGAGGGTGAAGGAGGGAAAAAATTGGAATAAATGGTTTGGCAATTGTCAATGTTGTAAAATTACCCATGCAAATATCTGGTAAATAAAAACTATTAGGAAAAAAAATAATGTTCTGTATTAGTTTTCCCACCCATGGATGGCCACAAAGGAATGGTAAAGGAGGGGTTTCTTATCTCTGCTTTGGGTCTAACTTTGGTCTTCCTAATTTCTCAATGTTCTTCACCTATTTGTAATTATTGTTATTTCCACTTATATTGTTGTAATCATTGGGCTTCCTAGCTCTGCTTACTCTGCATCTCTTGTCATCAATTCATTATCTGCATCAATTCATTCTCCATAATAATAACAAGAACAAGAAGAAATATGCCTGTAATAGTACTACTCAAATTATCCTTGGACAGTCCTATAACTTTATTGGGCTTCAATTTCTTAAATCAACATTTAAGGTGCCTTGTGGTTTTGAATCTATGACTCTATAATACTTTGTCTCATGTCCAAAATCTTTGAGCACATGTTCCCCTTGGTTCAGAATGCCCTTCGGCCCTTCCTCTGAATTCTCTGCTTTTCCTTCAGGTGCAGCTCTGATTCCATTTTCCTCCGATCACCTTAGCTTATAATCAACTTTCTCTTCCCTTTCAATACTTTTATAGCCCTTCTGGATTATACTATTCAGTCAATGTCTGTATAATGTTTTGCAGTCAAAAGTTATCTTTTTGTGTATACTAACTTCCCAACTGAATCCTAAGATCCTTGATGGGAGGGCCATGTTTTATATTTCCCTCTATCATGGCACAAAGCACAAGGCCACAGACACTAAGGTAAACATCCACTCTTTGTGGACTGATTCATTTCTACTCTCTACTTCCCATGATGATACCTTTAATATTCTTCTGAGTGCCCTAACCGTTGCCAGATTTTCTCTTTGACTACTCCAAACCAATTATAATTTGGCTCCCAGTTGTCCACACACTGCTCTTGGGGGGCCTCTGGGCTAGGTTCGGTATTGCTGTGTATCTTTCCTTTCCTTATCCACCAAAATGTAGCCGGGAGCATTTCCTTTCCTGACCTCCTGTGGCATTAATCATTTTCCCCTCTGCCCTTGCTGGATCCTGCTTTCTGTCACCATCAGTTCACCACTCCTGTGATGGTTCTTTCCCATAGTGCCCTCAGTCCTCCCACCGCATCCTTTCATTCAAAGCGTCTGCCCCCATTGCCTGGACCATGTTCTCCACATCCAGGGATATTTCTAGGTATTCAGGCACTTGGGAGTAAGCACAGACTCCAGTGTTGATTGAGAAAGCTGTGGGTAAAGGGGGCCCAGGCAGGCTTCTGGACCCATTTTCTACTAATTGGAATCTTTGTCATTGAGGGTTTGTTTCTCCTCCCTCTACTGTTTCCCCAACGTAGGACTAAAAATTTCAGCATCAGGCTCCTATTTTCTAATTCTGTCTGTCTGTGTCTGTCTCTGTCCCTATCTTTCTATCTCTATTCCTCTGTTTCTATCCTTGTCTCTGTCTCTATTCCTGTCTTTCTGAATCTGTCTGTCGTCTCTCTCTTTGTCCCTTTCTCCCTTCCTCTCTCTCTTTATCTCTCTCGGTCTCTGTCTCTGTCCCTCTCTGTGTCTGTCTCCCTCTCTCTGTCTCTCTGTCTCTGTCTCTCTCCTATTCTCCATCTTTCTCTCTCATTTCCCCCTTCCCCCCTCAGCATCCTGCTAAGCTATATCATCACTCTAGATATCATTATTTTCTTGTGAACCTCTCTGCCTGCGTGCCCCCAGTTTGGCTGACTTGTAGAACAGACATCCCTGGGTCACCATATGGTTTTATTTTAGGTAGAAAAGAGGGCGCCCAGGAGGCTGGTGAGACCTCCAAACACGTGTTCTCCAAGCCTGAGCCTGAAGGCCCAAGGCTGTGGAGAGGAACTCTGGGGAGACCCAGCTGCGGGAAGGAGGCGAGGTTCTGGAAAGCGTCAGCTGGCCCACTCACCTCATGAGGTCATCCTGGTTAGCTTCTTTGTGTGTGAGAGAGAGAGAGAGAGAGAGAGAGAGAGAGAGAGAGAGAGAGAGAGAGAGAGAGAGAGAGAGAGAGAGAGAGAGAACCATTTAAACAAGGATTGCTTAGAGGAATAAAAAGAAATCTGCCACCTGATCATACATGACCAACCTTATCTGCAGTGTAAACAAAATTTGACATGAAAAAATACGATTAAAACTAGTTGACTAGATTTTGTTCAGATAGAAGCCATCATGGAGCTATGCATTTAAGTGAAAAGATGCTGCAATTGCTATAAATATGAAAATGGCAATTAAAGTCAAAATGAATTTAGTTATGATTTTTTAAAGTCACAGAATGTTAAACTGAAAAGGACTTTAGAAGACATTTGCTCCAATCCCCTCATTTAACAGATGAGGAAAATGAACTAACTGGATAGTCTTGAATGAACATGAGCTTACATTTCTAAGGTCGTTTAAAATAAGAAATGATTTCTCCTTCTATTCTTCCTCCTCTTCCTCCTCCTCCTCTTCCCTCCACCTTCTTTTCCTCCTTTCTTCTTCCTTCTGAGCCTTTTCCTTATTCTTCTCCATCTTCCCCCCCCTTTTCTCCCTCATCCTCCCGATCGTTGAGAGATAGAGACAAAGAGACAGACACACTGACAGAGACACATACACAGATAGAGACAAAGAGACAATCATAGAGAGAGATGGGGGAGAGAGACAGAAAGAGAGAGACAGAGAGACAGAGACAGAGACACAGAGACAGAGAGAGACAAAGACACAGAGACAGAGACACAGACTTTTCTTCTCCCCTTCTGCTTCCTGTAAAAAGTCTAGGGCACAGATCTGTGCCATAAGGTGTCTTTTGTTTCTTTTTGTATTTCCAGAACTTAGCACAATGTCTAGAAGGAACGTAGTAAGCAATTGATAAATAATTATTGAGTGATCGAAGGATATAACTATCTCTAAACTTTAAGGAACAATATAAAAGCCATTATTATTGTTTTTTATTATTATTATTACTCTCATTATTGTTATTGTTATTCTTGGAATGACAGGGTTTCTAGTTTGTTAATGCTTCTTTTAAAATGTGCCCAGAATGAAACACACCATTCCAAATTTGATCAGTATAAACTACAGTTCTCCCTCTCTCTAGTCACTCCACCTTGCAATAAGCGGGCATTATTCCATATGGATGTATTAGTTTGTATTTATTTGGTTTTTTAAATAGCAGTTTATTATTTTTTTAGTTTTCAAGTAACTGCTTTTTTAAATTAATCTGCGCCCCAACTCCCTACCTGAGTAGTTCTCTTCAAAAACAAAGGATGAAGAAATAATTTAAAAGAACCAATGAAAAAAATTCCTTAATACATATTTACATAATTCAGCAAAATAAATCAGTACATTGACCATGTCTGAAAAAGCATGTTTCTTTCTGCCAGGAAATGTAGCAGGGAAGGGGCTTCATCTGCATGCTTTTTGACTCCTGGTTTATCATTCTATTGATTAGAATTCTAAAATGTTTCAAAGGGTTTTTCTCTACAATGTTGTTACCATTGCACATATTTTTCTCCTAGTTTTACTCACTTTACCCTGTCACAGTTCATAAAAGCCTGTCACTTTCCTCTGACATTGTCTATTTCACCATTTCTTATGTCAAAATAATTTTCTATTCCATGAGTATGCTACATTTTGTTTGTCCATTCCCCAGTAGGAGGATAAGTCCTTAATTTCCTTTTTGGGGGGCTACCACAAAACAACCTGTTATCACATCCATTTTATTGATAGGGAAACAGAAAGGTTTCTCTCTCTCTCTCTCTCTCTCTCTCTCTCTCTCTCTCTCTCTCTCTCTCTCTCTCTCTCTCTCTCCTCTCTCTTTTTCTGTCTCTCTGTCACTCTCTGTCTCTGTCTTTCTGTCTTGTTTTTCTGTCTCTATCTCTCTGTCTCTGTTTCCCTTTCTTTTCTTTCTTATTCTTCTCTCTTCCTCTCTCTCTCTTCTTCTTTCCTCTCTCTGTCTCTGTCTCTATCTCTGTCTTGTCTCTATGTCTCTCTCTCTGTTCTGTCTCATCTCTGTGTCTCTGTGTCTTTGTCTGTGTGTGTGTCTCACTCCAAGCGCTCTCTTCACTAAGCCACCTACCTGCCCCTGTTCTCTTTGACTTTACAGAGAGCTAATCTCACAATAACCCTTGAGGGTAGGTACTATTTTAACACCATTTTCCAAATGGAGAAACAGGCATATATTGATGTGCCCGACCTTACAGTCAGTGAGACAGAATTTGAACTCGTCTTCCTAACTCCAAGTCCTGTATGCACTACCCACAGCACTAAACAGCCTTTCTTTGATCCCCAAATGAGAAGAAAACCCACTCAGTTTCCCTGTCTTGGATGCCATGATGGTAGGAAGGCTCGGCCCTCCCCCTCTGAAGGGCAGCTGGCTCCCACATTAGTCCAGTTTCCGGTGTGTGCTGGCCCAGATGGGACCTCTTGATTTCCAGAATGGAAAAGGCATGAAGCAAATTCTCTGACAACCTTATTCTCTCCTTTGCCAAGAATATTGACATTGAAACAATGACCGGAGGAGGACTGTTTTCTCTTAGTTCTAATGCATCTTGCAGGTGCAAGTATCACTAGATAATGAAATTTGGAAAGCCTCGGGAGAGAAGGAAACCACACCGGATTGGCACATAACAGAATCTGAAATTGGGTCGTGGAACATAAAGCCCAGAAAACTGACAGACTCTCTTTTTGGATGGGAGGTTGAAATAAATCTGTTCCCACAAAGCACAAGCTTGCAAACTCTCAATTCTGATGACTTTTCAAAGAAGAGCACAAAAGCTTGCGAGCATCTTCTTTCAATCAAGCACCCCCCCAAAAAAGTGCAATAAAGCTTTTCAAATGCACGCTGACTTGCCCCCTGGCAGACAAACCAGTTGATCAGGGCCCCTGTGTGCAGTGAGGGAGGAGAATGCTGATCTACAGACACTGCTCTGAGCTCTGGTCTCCATACCCAGGCCCCAACTGCTCAGCTGAGAGCACAGAGGAAGGACAGAGGCAGCTCTGTCTCCTTACTCTAGAAGTGGACCTTGCTCTGGCTTCATCCCAGGGACAACCAGGTGTCATGTCCTAAGAGGTCTCTCCTGATCCCCTGAGTTGTTGGTGGTTTAGATTCCTTTTTCTGTTTTGATGGTTCCATTGGCTTACTCTCTGGAGAGAGCTGGCCTTCAGAGCCTGGAAGATCCAGGTGCAAGCTTTTTCTCTGATATATCACTGACTTTGTGACCAAGGGAAAGTCACCAAGCACATGTCTAAGTGTCTGAGCTGCAGAGCCAGGAACAACCTGAATTGACAGATGGAGCTCCTCATCCTGTTGTTCTGTATACAACGAAACCATCGCTTCTGCTTCTACTCCTGATGCTTGTAAGAGAGTTGGCCTTAGCCTGAGAAAGAACTGGATTAGAATCCTACCTGTAACTCTTATTATGTGGACACGAGCAAGCCACTCTCTCTTCATGTCCTAAGTGACTAGCTAAGACCATGACTTAGAAGTTGCAGATAATTATTGAAAGGAATTTCCTATACTATAAAAATCCTTATCTGGACTGAAAACTCCCAGTAACAGCACATAGTAAATGTTGGAAGAAGGAAGTATATATAAAGCATCTACTATATAGCAAACACTGTGCTATTGGCTTTTTGCAAATGGTGTCTCACTTGATCCTCACAATAACCCTGCAAAATAGCTGCTATTATTACACTCACTTTACATCTAAGACAACTGAAGAAATAGCTTAAGTGCCTTATAGCTCGTAAGGGTCTGAGGTCAATTTTGAACTCAATCTTCCTAGTTCCAGACCCAGTGGCCTATCCACTGTACCTCCAATTGTCTCTAAATGAAGAAATGTTAAGTCTTTTGAAGACACAGAATGTCATAAATTCTGTTTTTGTAGTTGTCTTTAGCACCTAGCACAATGCTTTACAAAAAGTAAGTGATTAATAAGGTCAGCACAAAAACTCTGTAGTCTACTGAGGATGGGAGTGGGAGAAGGGGAGGAACTCCAGATGGGAAGCTTCGGGGTGAAAGTCAGAGTCACCAACATTTATGTAGCACTCAGATTTGTGAGACTGGTTACCCAATGTGAATCTCTGCTTCAGTTCTTGCCCAGCCTTATTCACAGAATGGATGTTGGCTCAGTCAGACTGATACCTGCTAAAGACTTTAGCTTAAAAAGGCCAACATCTCCCATTGCACCCAGGGCCATCTCCAGGCATCCTAATCTATGTCTGGCCATTGGACCCAGATGACTCTGAAGGGGAAAATGAGGCAGGTGACCTTTCCCAGAGCTCCCTTAAATCCAGTTCACTTGCATATCCTGGCATCACCTCTCTGATGTCATGGTCCTCTTCGAGAACAAAGGACAAAAGGGAACATCAAGGTCAGAAATCTATTTATTGCTGTATTTGCCTAGGTGAAACAGTGGATAAAGTGTATGTGGGTATGTGGAGTCAGGAAAGCATATATATTCCTGAGTTCAATCTGGCCCCAGATACTTAACTATGTGATCCTGGACAAGCCCCCAATCCTTTTTGCCTCAGCTGCCCCATCTCTTAAAAAGTGGCAGAGAAGAAAATGTCTGATTTCTCCAGTATCTCTGCCACCAAAACCCCAAGTGGGGTCACAAAGAGTGTGATGTGATTAACCTATAATTACAACAATTGGTCTATTTTGATCTTTGTGATATAGCATTCTGTACAGCCTAAACACTGCATGCATGTGACTGATGGACATAGATCAGCTCTGTCCTGACCATTGGAGCTTATAGCTATAACTTAGCAGGATTGATAATATGTGAAAGAATTTAAAAAAAAATTCAAAGACATCAGTTGCTTAGTTGAAAGCCTTTTAAAATACACTTAAATTAGTGGGATGAAAACTTACCATGCTGTTGTGACAAAGGGAAATATACCTCAAAATATTTATTTTTAAATTTTAAAAAGGCTATTTTAAAAATTCTGAATCTAGTGCTGACACTTAACCCCAATTCCCTCAGAAAAAAAGTACATAAGTTCTACATATTGTTACCTTATTTCAAATTAAATTTCGTTTTTGAAAAAAAAAAATTGAATCATTTATTTTTCTCTTTACCTAATCCTCCCTCTCCACTAGAAAGAAAAAAAACACAACACAATGCTTTCAACAAACATATGTAATCAGGCAAAATAAATTTCCAGATTGACCATGACCAAAAATATGTCCCTTTATTTATATTTTTGTTCATTGTATCTGTCAGGAGTACAGAAAAGTACTTACAGCAGTGCTTTTTGTAGTAGCAAGGAAATGTAAACAAAGTAGATTCCCAATGACTGGAGAATAGTCAAACAAAGGTATAGTACACATATGCAATGGATTATTACCATATTGGAAGGGGAAAAAAACCAATAGGTAAATATAGAGAAGCATGGGAAGACTTATACAAGCTGATGCAATGTGAAACTATATAGAACCAGGAAATGAATAGGACTAATGACTACAATAATGCAAATGGAAAAAACAACAACAACAACAAAATAAAAATTGAGTGCTAATGAAATTATAAATCAGCTTGGCTTTAAAGACCTAAAAGTGTTAGTGGTTAGTTTTTCTGAACTGTTTTTCTTTTCTTAAATTCATTATAAAGTACTATTCTCTGGGAGGGAAAGGAATATGTTCGAAATGTAAGGAATGGAAAAGCAAAAGAGATCAATAAAATGTATTTTTAAAAAAATAATGTTTTTAAAAAGCAAAGACTGCCTCACTTGAAAAATTTTATTTCCTTGACACAATACAATTTTAAAAAGCTCTTTTACACATTCGTTCAATTGTTGCTAAATTGTTGCTTTCATTTATACTAATTTTTCTCCATTTCTTTATGCATTTGTTAGACTAGGAAAAGTTTATCATTTTTCTTTCCTACCATTACCCCCCATCCACTTCTTCTTTCCCCAAACCTCACTTCATTTGTCTGATGTGTCATATCCCCCATACTTAGATGATCATTTCCTACCACTTGTTTATACAAATTGATATCATATATTCTTGGAGAGTTGTTTTCCTGCTTGGCTTCTTTCCTTCCATTTTATTGTAAACTCATTAAAGACCACTTAAGTCTATATTAGACAGTGAATCCTATTAGACAGTGAATCCCATGAGAACAAAGAAGCAGCCTTTTTCTAATTTTGTTGTTTTGATGAGTAGCACACAAGAAGTACTTACTAATTATTTGCTAAATTTTTGAATTGCAGGCCAGTTCCAAAGATCTTGTGATGAAGAGAGCCATCTACACCCAGAGAGAGGACTTTGGGAAATGAGTATGGATCATAACCTAGCACTTCTTTTGTTGTTGTTTGTTTACATTTTATTTTCTTTTTCATTTTTTCCCTTTTTGGTCTGATTTTTCTTGTGCAACAAGATAATTGCACAAATATGCATGCCTATGTTGGATTTAACATATATATTTTACCATGTTTAACAAATATTGGATTACTTACCATCTAGGGGAAGAGGTGGGGAAAGGAGGGAAAAATTGGAACACAAGATTTTGCAAGGGTCAATGTTGAAAATTTATCTTTGCTTATGTTTTGAAAATACAAAAAAGTTTCAATAAAAAATAAATTCTTGAATTCACTTGTCTTCTTGTATTTATTTCAAGGAAAATATCACTTGGTAAATAGAAAATAATGGAATACTTTTAATGTTCATTCAGATTCTCTTAAAAGGTATTCTTGAAAATGTTGTGAATTCTAAATTTATTCTCAAATGTGTCCACTAATATGTCTAATTTTATTTTGATTTCTAAGAGGTTCATGTGTGTGTGGGGAGGAAGAGGATAGAGGAGAACAAAAGTAGTGAGAATGGATCTGTAAGACTCTTAGTATGAAGAAGTTCTAGAGTGAAACCTTCTATGAAAATGAAGATCAGTTGGTTTTGCTGTTTAACCTTTGTTCTGAAAGAAGACCTAGACATGATGGGATGGCAGTGACGCCATGCCATATGAGTGTGTTGCATTTCAGTGAGGGAGGGCTGGTCAAGGTCACCTGTCTCACTTTCTCCTCCATAGTCATCTGGGTCCAATGCCCAACAGAGATCAGGAGGACTAGAAATTGTCTTAGATGAGGTGGGAGACTTTAGTCTTTTTAAGCTAAGGTCTTTAACGGGTCTCAGTTTGACTAAGGCAATACCCATTCAGTGATCTGGACTGGGTAACTCATGAGAAAACTAGAGATTTCCTGAGACACTAAGAAATGACTTTTTTTGTCCTGGATCATAGGCAAGCAGCAGGATTTGAGCTAGTTTTCTTATTTAACTGGGGTCAGTCATTTCTCCATTTCCCTCGACTGCCTCTCCAGCTGTTTCTTATTAGAAGACGAAATAGTGTCCTAGTCTTCTCTGAATGACCTTCTTACCTGTTAAATTGCACCCATAGAACAGAACCCAGAAACATTTACTTCTGTAATCCCCAGATCTCCCCCCTTCCCCATACATACCATTCCAGGCTGTCATACGATGCTAAATATCATCTATTTAATTTCACAAGATAAAAAATTTGCATTCACTTAAAATACATTTGTCAGCTTATTTACACTTTGTTCTGAAACTGGAGAACAGCCTGAAATTCTCTAATTTGAAACTTTCTATAAAACTGACCAAGAGATCAATACAACAGCATTCCTTGAAAGGACAGAGCAAGCTGGAACACATTTTGCTTTGCCCTGTTTGGGACTTTTAAAAAGGCAGTCTTTGGCACCACATTTTGCCTCTCCCACTCCACACACACGTTTTTAAGTCAAAACTGAATTGCATCAGAGCCCGGCTGAGGGTAGCCAGGCACTTCAGGCGAACAGCTGTAAGTGATTTCACCATGAAGCAGACCTTGGCAGGAGTCTAATGGTTGCATATGGTCTGCAGCTCTGTTTTCTAGAAAGGACTCAAGTCACATTCTCTCCCCCTTAGTTTGCATTGTTTATAAGCCCAGCATGTGTGTTTGAAACACAATTGTATAGAAAAAAAATTACTTTTATTTGTGTGTGTTTTAAACTTTCATCTAAATGATCCAATGAGCTGTAATTTAATATTTGTTCCATCTGGCTAAGTATCCTATGCTGTTTCAAGCAAAATAGTAAAGAAATTGGAGATTTGGGGCATCCAGAAAGGAGTGAAGAAGGCTGGCTACTTGAGAAGATGGATGATAATGCAGCTTCTCTGAACAACTGAGTCAATATCCAGGACACAAAGGACTTTCTGAACTTCCAATTCCCAATGTTTATGTCAGGAGATACTCATAGCTGCTACCACATGCTATCATTAAAGAAAAAAAAAAAGGATTTACTTCATCCACTGGCAAAAAAAAAAAAAAAAGATTTGCAAACTCCCTTGGTTTCAAAGGTCAAAAGATCCTTGTAATGTAAGACAAAAATATTATGTTGGAAAAGCTGGGCTAGTTTAAGAGTTGGGCTTCAGTAATAGGTCAATTTTACTTCATATCTTAGGAATTCCCTTTATCTTTGTTGGTTAGTTGTGGGGAAGCAGAGAAATAGAATACAGAGTGGGGATTGGTGCTCTTAAGGATCCCTGAGAATACTAAGCTACTTAGTATTTTTACAATATATAGGAAACATGAAGGGAAAGAAGTACAGTACTGATTTTATTAATTCAGGAATTTCAAGCACCTTGACTATAATTTAAAAATTTGAGGTTAAGTGATTTGCCTATGGTCACTGTTCTAGAAATATTGCTATTTCAAAGATGAAGGTGGGGATACTTTATATTTCAAGTATTGAATGACCATGTCTTAGAAAGATTAGGAATAACTGCTTTGAAATCAGCTGTCTGTGCAATTTGGTCATCAGCCAACTTTAGAAAAATCAATGCTAACTTGGAAAAAAAGGCACTTTATATGCTTACAATAGCTCCAACCCAACCTATTAAAGAAATATGTTGATCATGACAAATGAGAAATAACTAAAAAATCAATATAAAGCACCACCACAGCACACTGCACATGTGCTAACTATAAGCACCCTATTATTATGTAAATGCCTCTTTACTGCAAGTATCTCTGCTTCAAGTAAAACACAGGTTGTCACTTCCCCCTGACTTCTCAGGAAGGCTGAATCCCCAAGGGAAGATGAGAGCTGAACCAGACATTGTCAGCAGGTTCCTGTGGGTTGAAAGGTCTTATACCTCACTGAGAGTTTGCCCACTGTCTGTGGCCTCTATATAAAGGCATTGACCCTATTAACATACCACATGGAATTTTAATCTATATAAAATAACACTACATAGTAAAGAACTGGAAATAAAGTAGATGCTCCTCAATTGGGGAATGGCTAAATAAATTATTCTATGTGAATGTAATGATATCTTGTAGTGATGTAAGAAATTATCATGGACAGCTAGATAGTACACTGGATAAATCTGGAAAATCTGAATTCAAATCTGGCTTGGAAATTGGGTAAATCACTTAATCCTATTTGCCTCAATTTCTCATCTGTAAAATGGGGACACATTGGAGAAGGAAATGACAGGTTACTCCAATATCTTTGCTGTGAAAATCCCAAATGAGGTTATAAAGAGACATGACTGAAATAACTCAACAACAAGAAATCATAAAGATTATAAATGCAAAGAATTATGAAATGGCTTAACTGATATGATGCAGAGTGAAATAAGCAAAACAAAAAAGAATATATACAATAACTATAATATAAATAAAAAGAACAATAACCACAACAAAATCAAAAGTAAATGTTGTAAAATTATAAAAGGCAAACAGTCTCAAAGAATTAGGTTTGAGAAGATTCCCTTTCTGTAATCCTTTGCAGAGGTGGAAGTATACAGATGTAAAGTAGTACATATGTTTTTAGACCTTTTTGATGTATCAGTAGATATTATTTCCTCTTCCTTTTTTATTTTAAAAATATTGTTTTCTTAAATAGGACAAGTTTCTGGGGTAGAACATTGAGAGAAATTCTGATTATTTAAAATACAAAAAAACAATAAAAATTATTTGAAAAATAATCACCACAAAAAAAGTGACTAAAATTATTTTAGACAATAGATGCTCAATTTTATTACCAATAGCACATAAGTTGTAAAAGTGTTATGGAGAATAATTATAATCAGCACAACCATTATAAACAATATAATAAAAAACAATAAAAAAAATACAAAGAAAACCACATAATTGAGTATAAAGAGAGGCAGCAGAAAACTTGACATGAGATTCCAGTTCATCCTAAAAGCATCCTAAGTTCAAATTGGAAGATCAGCAAAGAACCATGAAATGTATGAAATCTGCTATTGTTTCCAGAGTGATCTATTCTCAGAGATAGCAAAATAATGAAACTTACATGTGGAACATGTTCCTTAGTAGCTGATGCACCACATTAACAGGTGATAACAGCATTTATGAAGGTAAAGTCAGGAAGCAAAGCTTACTCTTACCAATAAAATACAAGAGAAATATATTGGTGATAAAACAATTTTGGTGATCCTCAGAGATTTGTTTTCAAAATATATTAATGGAATATATTATTCCAAAGAATGGAAAAGGTCAGAAGATATTTTAAAAATCAATAATAGATTTTTATTTTTCAAAATACATGCAAAGCTCATTTTCCACATTCATCCTTGTAAAACCTGTGTTCCAAAATTTTCTCCCTCCTTTCCTTCCTTCCCCCTCCCCAAGACATCAAGTAACCCAATATAGGTTAAACATGTGTAATTTCAGAAGGTATTTTTACCAAAAAAAAAAAAAATGAACAAGAAACTTTAGTAATGACTTTCTTATTTCTAGAAAATATATGTGAGAATGCTCTATGCTTGTACTGAGAATTTCTTTTACAATTTTTAGAGCAAAACATGTCTCCAGAGCCATCTAACTGCCTGAAAAGCATTTGGAAAAAATAAGATTATACTGTTTCTGTCTGTTGATTTTTTTAAAATTTCTTGACTTGGTAGTTTAACTTTCAAATCTCTCTTCTATTAAAGAATTTAAGGATAAAACTATGAGGAGCATAAAAAAGACCAAAAATTGAAAAAAAATCTGTCAAAATTTTTATAACAAGCCATTTTATCCTTCAATGATAGCAAAACTTCAGTAAAAGTGCTGAACTCAATCGCCAGTGTGTAGTAGTGCCATTTTTTTTTAAAAAAAGCAAAGATGGGAAAATGTAGTCTAAACTTGAGATAACATAATTTTGAGGCTATTGAAGGAATCAGTTCTCAAAATATCTAAAATTCTAACTATTGAAAAGTGATCTGGATTTTATAATTGATTTTTTTAAAAAAGTCAATCAAAGGAAATATCCATAACTACCTATCCACAAATTTGCTATTCAATCTGTATGAATTCTTTTTGTAAATGAGAGAAAAGGTTTCATTAAAAACAACATAGTACATCAATTCAAATAGCTAATTAGGCTGTCATTTTTTTAAAAACAATAATTAACTTCATTGCATAAAAATAACATCTCACTATTTCAGTCACTCCCAGCTTCCTTCCAAATTCTTTGTATATCTCTTTTCATATTTTTTTTCTTCTAATGATCATAGTTTCTATATATTCTACTTCTAGTTTTGTCCTTTTTTTGCTTGGCAATAGTTAATAAAATTCATAAAATCTTTTCAGATCTCTTTTTCCCTTACATATCAAAATAATACAAGATTCTATCACAGATATTATGATTGCAGAGATTATGAAGTCTTTGAAGTGAATGTGCTCTGCAAGGGTAGAAGAAGGACCGGTCTGATTTATCTACTTATAGGATCAAAGTTTTAAAGGTGAAAGTATCCTTGTTTAACCTCCTCATTTTATGGACTTAAGTTTAACTTCCTCAATTTTATTAAAGAGGAAAAAAAATGCATGGAGGAGGAAAGTGACTCATGTAAGGCCATACAGCTAGTAAATGGATAAGGCAGCATTTTTAGTTAAATCATGACTCAAAGAAGAGATCTATCCATTATCTTACTGAGCTACCCAGTCCTAAACTTATATACAACCCAGATTTTAATATTAGCCCTAGTCCTAATTAATCCCTACTCCTACCTCTAATTTTAAACATAATTTAAGCATAACTCCTTACTTTTGCCCTGACCACAGCCCTAACACTACCATAGCCCCAATTCTACTCATTCTAGACTTTTCCATAATCTCAATTCCATTTCTAGTTCAGGTTCTATTTTTTTTGCTTTAAATCTAAAAGTAAGATAGATTTACTAGGAAATTCTATCAAAAACTTAAAGAGCGACCAACCCTTATGCTACATAAATTGTTTTTAGAGACAAATGTAATTTGTCAAGTTCTTTTTATTAGAAAAATATGGTTTTGACATGGAAAGAATCCAGGGAAAAACATAGAGAAAAAAACTTTAGAATAATGTAGCTAATGAAGATTGAAATCAACATTAAATAAAACATCAACAAAGAGACAACAGCAATATATTAAAAAATATTAATTTTGAGCAAGTTGGATTTATACCAGACATGAAAAGATGATTTAACATTGGGAAATAATTATTATAATTCATTACATTAATAACCACAAAACTCATGATTATTATGATAGATATAGAAAAAATGCCTTTAACTAACTACATTACTCACTTATATTTTTTTAAAAAATCTATCATAAACAGGAATGGAAGTACCTTTCTTTGATATATTCAAAACAATTTATCTGAAATCAAGAAAAAACTCTCTCTCTCATGCATGCACATTAACACAGTGGTGAAAAACTGACATTGGTAAAGAAGAGGCACATTGTCAAGCAGATAATATGATAATTTTCTCAGAAAACACAAGAGAATCAACAAAAAACCTAATTAAAATAATAGTTTAAACTAAAAGGATAAAAAATAAATTAATAAAAACCACTGGCATTTCTGTATAACACCAACGTAAACCAAAACAGAAAGATAAAAATCATGATAAACCTGAAACCTAACCCTATGTTTAAAAATAGCTCCAGTCCTAATCTTGGCTCAATTAATTGCCAATCATTTTTTATCAATGTTTGCTTTCTATATGCCTCCACCCACACTGACTATTATACTCTCTGCTGGATAAAACAAGATTGTTAGAAGTTCTTCAGATCTCAAGCTATTAGTTGCGTAAATAATTGAATTGAATAGTTGCATAAATAATTGAATTAGATTCGTACGATCATTGCAAAATCAAGAAGAAATAGACGTATCACAGAATGAAATTTTCTAATCACTTTTCAGCTCTGAAACCCAAGGCAAAAATGATTATTTCAGGCTGGATTCATCTTCTCTCTCTTGAGACTACTACAGTTCAGAAGAACCATTTCACAGGTTCATTTATTAGTATAAGCTTTATAAATTCATGTACAGAGGACTGAGATTTTGTTAGTCATTTATGCTAGCTAACTCATGACTAGAAATTGCAGTTTGAAGTTAATCCTTTTACTCTTATTGGACAAAGTAGTTTATACTGGTCACCATAAGCCAAGCATCCTAGTCCATTTTCTCTTCCATTGTCTTCCCACACCAGTCATGGCACTCACTGGTACTCTTTGCTCCCTGACCTGGCTTCTGTATATCTGCCTACTTGTGCAAGCTAGAAAAGCAAGAAGTTCCCTAGTCTGTCACTGCAGGTTAGGGAATGACAAGGAACCCCTAATTGTTGTCATGTCTCTTGCTCTTTCTCTTTCAAAACTTCCCACATGTAGTAGCTAGTTGGTGCAGTGGTTAGAGCACCTTGAAGTCAGGAGGACTGGAGTTCAAATCTGGCCTCAGCCAGTTAACACTTCCTGGCTGTATGAGCCTGGGCAAGTCACTTAACCCCAATTTCCTCAGCAAAACGAAACAAAAACTTCCCACATACTATACCTTGCATATCTCTTCATGGCAATTCCAGTTCTTCAATCTAGTTCTAATCCACACTGATGCAACATCACCATTTACATGTCTATAATATAGACATAATACCAATACAAAATCAAATGAATGTAATTAGGAAAAATAATAAAACAGAAATATAATTTTGTCTCTATCTACAATACATAATGCCAATATAAAACCAAATGAATGTAACTAGGAAATAATAATAAAACAGAAATACAATTGTGTAATAATTCATGTGTATCAATATATATTACTACAACAGATGCTATTATTATCCCTATTCCATAAGTGAACAAACTGAGGCAAATATAGGTTAAGTGCCTTGCCCAGGGCACATAAGCCAGACCTAAACTCAGAGCTTCCTGATTTCATATCCAGTAGTTCATCTATTGTGTTACCTAGCTGCCTCTCTTATAGCATAAATTAGTTGTCAATAAACAAGGGATACCTTCAGCAGCTAGTAAACTCACTAATTCAAATTGCACTTAACAATTCTTTTTAGAATGAGGATTAAACCCAAGTGTGCAGCTTACATCTGGGAAAGTATTTCCACATAGCTCTAATTTAACCTGTCTCAGACCCCAAATTTCCAGGTCACATGCCACAGAGGGGAAATAAATTGAAGTGGAATGGAATCATATCTCACTAAATACTATTAGTCTCTCAAGAACTCTGCTACAGGTTTTTTTTACCTAGGAGTCTATGGATAAATGTCAGGATATGTGTAAAATTATAAGGGAAAAATGATTTTCCCTTTCCTTTCCTTTCCCCTTTCCTTTCCCCTTTCCTTTCCTTTTTCCTTTCCTTTTTCCTTCCCTTTTCCTTCCCTTTTTCCTTTCATTTTTTCTTTTCCTTTCCTTTCCTTTCTTTTTTTCTTTTCCTTTCCTTTCCTTTTTTCTTTTTGATCTGATTTTTCTTGAGTAGCATGATAAATATAGAAATATGAATGGAAGAATTGCACCTGTTTAACCTCTATTGGATTATTTTCTGTTCAGGGGAGGAGGAAGGTGAAGAAGGAGGGAGAAAAATTTGGAACACAAGGTTTTTCAAGGGTGAATGTTTTTGCATACATTTGGAAAAATAAAATACCATTTCTGAGAAGAGGTCCCCACGGGCTTCAGCAGATTGCCAAAGGGATGCCCAGCACAAAACAAGTTAATTACCCCAAATTAAATGAAGTTGAGGTGTGATAGTGTGATAACCAAGTCATAGCTCTTGGGTTGATGTCCCAGGGACTTGGAAAAAGGGTAACTAATTGCTATTTGTTGGGAGGATGATGTAAGAGGAACATCCCTGAAGAGAATGGACCTTGACTTTGCCCATAGTTTTCAGAGTCTCTTGATGTTTCTATCTCTTGTCTCAAAAAAAGTTTTGAAGATACTCAAAGAAACAAAGAACTAAAATGGACTGAAGAGGCTATCCCAGGGAGAGAAAGTACAGTAACTTGCTTGACTCCTAGTGAGATTAGAAGGGAGCTCCCAGCTGGAAAAGACGCCTAACAGTAACGGAATAAATGAAAAATGAGGCAATTTGGGTTTTCCCCTAAGGTGAGATTTTTTTTCCCCATGATCGTGTATATACAAGGAGAGGTAGTGACACCAGGTAGATGGAGTCACAGAAATAAGCCTCAGGCCCCACTGTGCATACCCTGGGGACACAGATTCATGTCCTAACTGTATGTTCAGAATTGGTTTTACCATCAGAACATGATGAAAAGATCCTAATGGCCCCAGCTCTTCCATCTGGGTCTCACGGTTGCTCATGTTCTCTGGTTTGGGATTTTCTTTGGTCATATTTCTTTCTATGAAATTTATTAAAGAGGAGGATTGGGGGATTGGAGAAGTAATAACTATGAAATACTAAACCCTTCTTACCTGAGCTTTGGTTGAAAGGAGGAAACTATAGATTTCAAATCTGGAGCTAAAAGATATATATGTGTGAAAAATGAAAATCTGGCTTCTTTTTACTCTTTTGATGTTTTCTTCACCATGACAAATACTTTATGAACCAAAGTGTTACTAAAATAAAAGTGCTATTTTAATATGCACATTGGTAAATGTATTAACATTGTCTTTTAGGTTATGTGTGAAG
The DNA here is from genome assembly GCF_048593235.1 of Sminthopsis crassicaudata. Taxonomy (NCBI): domain Eukaryota; kingdom Metazoa; phylum Chordata; class Mammalia; order Dasyuromorphia; family Dasyuridae; genus Sminthopsis; species Sminthopsis crassicaudata. Next base: position 38,350,856 of record NC_133622.1, read on the forward strand.
TGTCTATATGTGTAAGATGAAGATTTATTTAAAAGGAATAAACTAAAGAAAATTCCCTCTTTTAAATGAAATCTTCAAATAATGAGACCAAGGATTTTGTTCATTATTCATCAAGATAAGTGTTTTAGTTCTAAAGAATTTTGTAAGGATGAGCAAACTTAGATCAAATGAAACCCAGAAAGAACAACATATATATATATATATATGTGTGTAATTATTATTATTATTATAGCTTTTTATTGACAAAACATATGCATGGGTAATTTTTCAACACTGATCCTTAGAAAACCTTCTGTTCCAACTTTTCTCCTCCTTCCCCCCCCACTCCCTCTCCTAGATGGGCAGATAGTCCCATACATGTTAAAATATATGTTAAATCCAACATATGTATACATATCTATACAGTTATCTTGCTGCACAAGAAAAATTGGATCTAGAAAGAAAAAAAATCTGAAAAGGAAAAAAAATGCATGCAGACAATAACAGAAAGAGTGAGAATGCAATATTGTGGTCCACACTCAGTTCCTACAGTCCTCTCCCTGGGTGCAGATGGCTCTCTTCATTATTTAACAATTGGAACTGGTCTGAATCAATTCATTGCTAAAAAAAAGCCACATCCATCAAAATTGATCATCAGATAGTCTTGTTGTTGCTGGGTACAGTGATCTCCTGGTTCTGCTCATTTCACCCAGCATCAGTTCATGTCAGTCTCTCCAGGCCTTTCTGAAATCATCCTGTTGCTCATTTCTTACAGAACAATAATATTCCATAACATTCATAAACTATAACTTATTCAGCCATTCTCCAATTTAGTGGCATCCACTCAGTTTCCAGTTTCTAGCCACTATGAAAAGGGCTGCCGCAAACATTTTTGCACATGGGGTGTTCCTTTCCCTCCTTTTAATTAATATATATTTTTAAAAATTATATTCAGAGGAGGCCAATTATCTGTTTTTCTTCATTTAAGATGGAAAGGGGAATAGCTTTACTTGATGTATACACTAAATACATAAAGTATCAGTGATTTCCTCAATATGGGGAAAGCCCAGTGTGGGAATACCCTCCTCTAACAGGGATAGCAACCTGGATAAAAACTCAGTGGCTAAATTTCAGAGAATTTTTGAAATTCACTGTGGCTAATTAAGTGACAGCTATTAAGTTTCTCCAGTTTCTCCTGTTTACATCTTGTATGTCCATAGTTGTTTCTTGTTTTCTCCATTATATTCTGAGTTTGTTGAGAACAGGGGGTGGGTTGGTTTTTTCTGGGTTCCTTTTTTTTCCCCCTTTTCTTCAAATTCACAGTGCCTGGCATAAATTAGATGCTTCATAAACATTTTTTGCTATTGTAGACTATTGTTAACACATCTAGCAAATAGTTGAGGAGGGCATCAAACCAGTCTATTATATCCTACTGCCTCTCACACGTGATTTCCCAAAGTTACCATGTTTTTTTTTTTTTTTGTTTTGTTTTTACTTTTCTTCAAATCCACAGTGCCTGGAACAAATTAGTATGTAATAAGTACTTGTTAACTTTTATTGACACATCCAGTAAATGCCTGAGGAGGGCATCAAACCTAGTTGATTATGCCCTATTGCCTCTTACATAATTTCCCAAGGTTACCACATTTCTGTTGTTCTGTTTTCTAGACAATTTCATCATGATTTCCTACTCTTGTAGTCTTTCAATGGTATGTATTTGTTTCTCCATTGTATCCAATACAAAGTGTCTGGCAAAAGATAATCTCTGATCTAATAAATGAATTCAAGAAAGTCACATATTTCAAGACTCAATAAATAAAATATTCCTGTGCACAAATGTAAGTCAAATAATAAACAGCATATTGTGAAATCCTAACAAGAGGACCAGATATAACAGATTACTCCAAAATGTAATTGACTAATTTCAAGGAAAAACAAATACATTTCCACTTCTGAAAACATTAGAAAATGGTTTGAAGGGGTTTTTTTGTTTTTGCTTTTAGTTATTCATAAAAGAAAAACTAATAGAAGTGGAGAAAGCATTTGGTATAAAACTAGCCCTGGAGTCCATGAACTTTAAAAAAAATTGATAACTATATTTTGATACAATTGAATTTTTATGTAATTCTACAATCTTATTTTGTGTTTTAAAAAAATTTATTCTGATATGGAGTTAAAAGCTTTATCAAATCATCAAATGTGTCTATTACTTAAAAGGGTTAATTATAAAAATTATTTTATAGAACTAGAAAAAAATAATAAAATTCATCTGGAAGTACAAAAGATCAAGAATATCAAGAGACTTAGTGAAAAAAAAATACAAAGGCCTAGTGGTACCAAACCTAAAATTATAGTATAAAAAAAGCAGTCATCAAAACCATTTGATACTAAGAAACAGAGTGGTGGATCATTAGAATACATTAGATAGGCATGATACAATAATCAAGACCTATAGTAATCTAGCATTTGATAAACTCCCAAACTCTAGCTTCTGGAATAAGAATTCAATATTTGACAAAAATTTCTGGGAAAATTGGAAAATAATATGAAAGAAACTCAGCATAGACCTACATCTCACACTCCATACCAAAATAAGGTTAAGATAGGTACATAATTTGGGCATAAAGGATAATACCATAAACAAATTAGGAGAGCAAGTGATAATTTACCTATCAGATCTTTGGAGAAGGGAGTAATTTATGACCAAAGGAGAACTAGAGTACAACATGAAAGGCAAAAGGGAAATTTTGATTACATTAAATTAAAAAGTTTTTGCACAAACAAAACTAATAGAAATAAGATTAAAAGGGAAGTACAAAGCTGGGAAAGAATCTTTATAGCCAGTGTTTTTGATAAAAGTCTCATTTCTAAAATATATAAACAACTGTGTCAAATTTATGAGTACAAGTCATTCCCCAATTGATAAATGGTCAAAAGATATGAACAGATAATTTTCAGATGACAAAATTAAAGTCATCTATCGTTACATGAAAAAAATGTTCTAAATCACTATTGATTTTTAAAAATGCAAATTAAGACAAATCTGACCAAGATGACAGGAAAAGGTTATGATAAATGTTGGAGAGGATGTGGGAAAACTGGGATATTAATGCATTGTTGGTAGAATTGTGAAATGATCAATCATTCTGGAGAGCAATTTGGAAGTATGCCCAAAGGGCTAAAACTGCATACCCTTTGACCTAGCAGTGTCATTACTGGGTCTGAATCCCAAGGAAATCTTAAAAGAGGGAAAAGGACCCACATGTGCAAAATGTTTGTGGCAGCTCCTTTTGTGGTACATGAAGAACTAGAAAATGAGTAGATATTCATTAAGTGGGGAATGGCTGAACAAGCTGTGGTACATAAAAGTAATGAAGTATTATTATTCTATTAAAAAAAAAGATGAACAAGCTGATTTTAGAAATACCTGGAAAGATTTATATTAACTGATGCTGAGCAAAACAAGCAGAATTAGGAATACATTGTACATAATGACAGCAAGAAAGTGTGGTGATTAACTATGAAAGACTTGGTTCTTCTCAGTGGTTCAGTGATCTTTAGAAATCCAGAAAAAAAATTAAGCGACTGAATATAAATCAATGCATTCCCTTCTTTTTTCTGTTTTTCTTTTCTCTCTCCTATAGTTTTTCCCTTTTGCTCTTATTTTTCTCTCCCAAAATGATTCATAAAGTAATGTGTATTAAAAATAAATTTATTAGAAAAAAAGGTTTAAAACTCTCCTTCTAGAATTTTTAGAATCTCAAGAAGACACCATTTTGACCTTCTGTGTAAGCCATACAAAAAGGAAGAGTGCAATAATATTTAATAAAGAAAGAAGTGTTATTTGGTTGGTTTTTTAAAATTTTACTTTCTTTCCTCCAGAGAACCACAGATTATGCATTTAATGCACAATTTATGCACAATAAATACTTTAACAACTGTACAAATGGCCTTAATTTAAGTAGCTCACAGGCCATTATTTTACTCAGAAAATCTCAGAACAAAAATGGGATCATTGAGTATCTCTCTCCTATAGCTTAAATGAATTATCCTTCTGCAGAGACTTCCAATAGGTATAATAGGAAAAATCAAGCAGGGTAATTTTACTTTCACACTTCTCATCAAGAAAGCCATGACTAAACAGCCTGCTTCACCATCTTGCTAAAATATTTACCAAACCAGCATTTCTGTGATAAGTAGCCACAGAGGCTTATGGAAATCTAGCTAGCTAAGAAAGCTTGGGGTGTATTTCCTGCTGCATTTCCAACTCGCTGAGAAAGGATCAGGCTTAAGGAACAGAAAAATCAACAAGGGGCACACCAGAGTCTTATTGTAAAAGAAAATGTGCATCATGGATATTTCCTGATCTCATACTTCATAACCCAAGGCTGTGAATCTAGAATGTGGGTTTGTACCTGTGTGTGTTGTAAGCCTCGAATAGCTTCAGAAAGTCATTCCCAAGAGGGAATTTGCCTTGCTATGGAATGCTACTTAGTATGTTCAGCTAGGTCCTGATTAGTGCAAATAATGAAAGTCCTGAAATATATCACCTAGACTAGAATTTACATTGTTTTAATTATATAAAATATAATAGGTTCCAGACTAATGGAAAATGTATGGTGTGAATTTAAATAATAGAACCAGCTCAAGGGATTTATTTTTAATATATATATAATTGAGTCAAAACTGGGTAGGTGAGTCCCTAACCCACTGTGATCTAAACTTAGGTAATTTTTGTATCTTGGCTTGCTGAATGTTCCTTTGTATCTCTTTCCCTTACTCAAGCCTTCCATTGCATGGGTTCCATAGAAGGTCAAAATAGTATTTTCTTAAGATACTTTAAAAAAAAACTCTAGAAAAAAGGAGTCTTAACCCTTTATAGATGATAGTCCATTTCATGATTTGATAAGGTTTTTAACTCCTCAGAATAATGTTTTAGATCTAAAATATATAGGATTACATAAAAAATTCCATTGTATCAAAAGACAATTATCAACATTTTTTAAAAGTTCATGAACTCCAAGACTTATTTTGTACTGAATGCTTTCTCCACTTTTATTAGTTTTTATTTTATGAACTGAATACAAATATTCAATAAAATTTAGATAAATGTTACCCATCTGTGAGCAGATAGAAAAGATACAGGAACTAGACGTTCATGGATCCATTTTGACATCCTTGATCTTTCCCAACTAAGGAACAGGCTGAAAGCCACTTCCATTTTTTATCCTTCCCTCCATTTCTAGTTATCTTTTATGGACTAAGTTAGCCTTTTGAAACTTGATTAGAACATCTTGAGAAGCAAAGGTTGAATGAGGTTGTCTGCTTCAGCCCACAGCTCCCTAAACATAATCTATGGCGCTTAAATTTCCAAAGTGGCCAATTGAAAAGGATACTGGGTCTGTAGTAGGAGGACATGGTTTTGAATATCCTGGATCTCCCTGTCTTATCTTGGGCAAGTTGCTTTACTTCTATAGGCCTCTGTTTCTTATCTATAAAAATAGGAGCTTAGACTTATTAATCTCTATGGTCCCTTCCAGCTGTAAATAGATGCTCTTTTAATTGTCATTGCTTCCTAACTGTAATCCTGAGAAACACAGTGTGGATGCTAACGCCAGTCTATTCTACCTTGCAAGATTTTTTGTAAGGATCTAGTGGCAGAATTTCTTATCTATAAAATGAAACAATGGTATTAGATCATCATGAAATTCTTTCATATCTCTAAAACTCAAGACTTCAGGGATTCACGAAGGACCTCTCTAGGCTGAGAGAAGTTGGACTGGTACACTTTTAAGTCTCAAACTTAAGTGATGCTAGGTTGGAAGACTTCCTGGAGCTAACATTCCATGTTTTAGCAGTTCACTGTCTCAGCTGCCTCATGAAATAAAACAGAAAAAAGATAAGGTTTGATTTGTTGTAAAGATCAGAAGGGAGAGGAAGTCAGCTAGGAGACAAAGATGGCCAGTTCTCATATTTAATTTGTCCACTGAAATTTGACTATTTAAATTATTCCCCTAGAGGAATTGTGTTCATATCAATAAATGTAATCATGTAGTAAAAATGTATAAAACGTACCAGAATTTTAGTTGAACTCAGTGAAAGAGGCAAATACTTGACTTAAATTACCAGGTGCAGAGTTTAACTGTACAGGCCAGTATAAAAATCTACAATGTTGGGAAAACAAATGAAATTATAATTTCACTTGAAAAAAATTGTAGCAATGGCAAATCTAGGATACCAGGTGTTCTCAATTCTCTCTCTCTCTCTCTCTCTCTCTCTCTCTCTCTCTCTCTCTCTCTCTCTCTGTCTCTGTCTCTCTCTCTCTTTCTCTGTCTCTGTCTCTGTCTTTTTCTTTATCTCTCTCTGTCTCTCTTTCTCTGTCTCTGTCAGTGTCTCTGTCTCTGTCACACACACACACACACACACACACACACACACACCCCACACACACTTTGCTCCCAACATAAATTTTAAAGGACAAAATAGTAAAATTCCCACACCTGGAAAGTGTAGTTATTATTATTATTATTATTATTATTATTATTATTATTATTATTATTATTATTATAATTATTATTATTATTTATTTAACTACAAGATTGCATTCTGTGAAGCCTGTTAAGGAGCATTATTTTTAATGCTTTCTGTGTGCAAAATATTATATTGGGTGATCTAGAAGAAGATATCAAAGAAAAGTTCAAAAAGAATAGAACATGGTTTGTATTTCAGCAAAACATTTGCCAAAGTCTCAAGTGATATGCTTTGGATAAGATGGAGAATGTAGGTTAGATCAGGGCTTCTTAAACTTTTTCCATTCATACTCCCTTTTCACCTGAGAAATATTTACATAATACAGATATATAGTTATATAAAATGGGTATACAAATAATTTACTGATAATAAATCACAATTTTGTGACCCCCACATTCAGTTACATGATCCCATATGAGGTTGCAGCCCACACTTTAGGAAGCTTTGGGATAGATGACATTGTATTAGGTGGATTCTGAAATGGTTGAATGCTCAGTGCTAAAAAGTAGTGATTGGAATCAACTTAGAGGGAAATACACAAAAATGCCACAGAGTACTGTCCTTGGTCCTATTCTATTTAATATTTCCACCAATGACCTGAGTGAAGGAATAAATAGAATGCTTATTGGATTTTTATGTGAAATAGAATTAGGAATGATAGTTTAAATGATGAAGGATAAAAAATGAAAGAGAAAAATATCTTGATAGGCTGAAAAATTTAGCAGAATATTATATGATGAATATTTAAAAATTGGGCATTGGAGGAAATATTGGAGGAATATTTCTAATTAAAGTCAACAAAATGGGTACAAGGCATGCTATTCAGGAATACAAGTAAATGCTAATAATGCCATCTGCCTGTGTTGGCACAAAACCAGTTCTTGACCCTTGAATCTGAGCTTGTAGGTTACTCTTACAAAAACTGTTGATTTTAAAAAGAAAAAATATATCTTTTATTATTTTAAATTAAACCTTAAAAGCCTTAAAGTCCAAACTAGTCATATTTTAATTAAAAATAATAGAGTATGCATCTTAATAAATAAGAACAATAATGCAATACAATACAAGAAAAACCATAACAGATTGACCCCTGCTAAGATCTGTCTATGTATTTATAAAATTTTATTACCTTAAAAAATGGGTTGGGAGGAAGGAGAAAAATTACATTCATGATAACTTTATTTTATATTTAAAAGGAAAAACAGGTTGTAAATAATGTATTTGCAGTTTAGTATGCAATGTTCTTTTTTTCTCTACTTTCTTATGGAAATGCTTATTTTATTTCTTAAGTTCAGAATGAAAAAATTAAAATTAAAAATAGTTATAGTTAATGCAATTTTTGGTGCTCTGCTGTAATTTTCTTTATGCTAGTCTTTATCTTCTACAAAAAATGTATGCAGCTTTAATTCCAACTTACTTTTGAGAACAGAAAATGAGAAAGGTTTTCCACTGTCCACAAGGGACTAGGATTTTTAGCAAGCTGATAGTCTCTTGCAAATACAGCCAGGAGCCATCTGTATGGAGAGTTCCTCTGGAATTCAATCCAATGAAATTGGACATTGGAAAACGGCTAACGTGAGGAATCAGGATAGGAGATCCTGTTTCATTGCAATTTTTGGTGGGCCCCTGGGAAGATAATTTTGCCTTTAAGGACCTCTCTCTGTCTCTCTGTTTCTCTGTCTCTCTCTCTCTGTCTCTCTCTCTCTCTCTCTTCTCCATATGTATGTGTATATATATATATATGCATATATGTGTATATTCACACATATCACGATACAAATAATACAGTGGACAAAATAAGCTGGGAGAATGGTTCCTTCAGTTATATTGTAGAGAAATTTAATATTTTCCTTCACAACTACCATGACTTCTAGTTTTCATGCTTTATATCTATGAGGCTACTTGTTTTACTTTTACTGCATTTTCTTTTCCTTAATTCTACAGACATTTGTTAAAAATCTGCTAGGTAGATAGCATCGTAAGAGAATCAATGATGTGTTAAGATATGGTCATTGACTTCAAGTTTGACCATCTTGCAACAGAGATGATGCACTTAACAAAACAATAATCACCATCTTATGGCTCAAGGTAATGTATCAGTAGCTTAATGGCATGAATAATATAGATAATCATTTATATTAGTGCACAGAAGTGAGAGCTCACATCTGGCTGCCATCATTAGGGTGTCAGGAAGGGAATGAGATTTTCATTTTCCCTTGAAAAGTAGAGAGTATTTAATCAGAGAGGAGAGGGAGAGGGTCTTATTCTAAGTGGAGGGCACAAGCACAAAGGTGAAAAAGTACCTGGTACGTTGAGAAGATGATAAGGAGACCACTGTGGTTGGAATTCATGTAAGGTTTGGAAAAATAGATTGGGAGCAAATTGTAAAGAGTATCAGATGGCCTATATAAAATCTGCAGGGGGCTAATGTAAGATTTTTAGGTATATAGCTTTCTGATGATCTAATGTCATTCATGGTCCAAGCTTAGAGAAACTAAAGGTAACATGGATAAATTTGGGGGTGAAAATGAAACAAAGTCTTGGATCTCAACAGGAAAACAGGACTTAGTAGGAAACCATGTGACTATGGTTCAATGGAATTAGTGACCAGGGCTTCTGTAGTTTTGCTCTCTGACTCTGCTTCCTTTTTTTTTTTCCTCTTGCCTGACCACTATTGAAAGAGTAGGACACTGGTGGAGTTTTAAAATAATCTTTAGAGCAGGGAATGAAAGATTTTAAAGACTATAACATAATTAAAATTAAAAACCTCTTACTTTTTAGTTAAGATTTTTGACTCTTGTCTCTTCTTCTTTCTCCTCTTCTTCCTCTTTCTCTTCTGTTTGCTTTTCTGCTTCTTCCTCTGCTTCTTCTTCTCTCTCTCTTTAAATAGATAAGAAATCTCCATGTTTTTATGTTCAGGCAGGCCTTTTTATTTGTTATAATATTTTTTATAATCTGGTACTATTCTCTTTAAAAATAATTGTGCTGTTCATGTTTTGGGACTATTTGCTAAGGATTCTATTTGGATAAGATGGCATGTTCATCATCCCGTTAAGAATAGACTACAGTTCCTCATTATTTTCTCTCTAATCTTTCTTAATCAAAATTTGGTAATTATTTTATATAATTCTATTTTGCAAGCATGTTATACCAATGCCTAAAAAATCCCAAGAGTTATAAGACCCCCCAAAATTTGAGGGTATAAAAACTCTACAGAATTTAGGTTTTTCCTATTTTCTAGCAAATTTGTTAAAATAAGCTAAAATCTTTTTCTGTGTTACAATTTTGTTGGTTCTGAGAAACCCCATGCTATGCTTCATGAGACACAATATCTCAAGTATTTGAAGGGGAGACTGTTTTCAAGAAAATTCAGTTGAACTCCAGGTTCAGAAAATTGAGATGGGTTGACTTTTTTCCTCCATGAAATATTTTATATGGATATTTTGGCTAGATTAGAAATTAATTTTATGCAATCTGCTTAGCTTAATATTCATTGAGCCACAGGGTGGCTCATTGTGAGCCATTTGGTTTTGTGATGAACAGTAAACCAGCTGCTACTATCTAGAGAGAGTTGCGATTCAAACTTAGTCATTTGAGTCACATACAGAACCAAACAATGCAATTAATGGAGTTACATATTTTCCTTGAGTTTTGGGAATGGGAGCATCTTTCTTGAGTGAATTATGAACAGAACCAAACTACCAACAATATAGGAATATAATTTGGGACAGAAAGGTCACCGCCACCAAATAGAATTCCATTAATCCACTGGAAAAATGAAACTAACAGACAACACTCCCAAGGCAGTGATAGATTGCAAGTTTTTCCTTTCTTTTATTTGATAAATAATAAATGACAGTTTTGAAAAATGGCACCATCCCTTCAACTGAATCCAATCTTTTCAGAAACTTGATACCTGATCCATTATTCCTGGTATGTGAACCTCTATGTGCTATCTGAGCTTGGATAGAGAATGAATTATTTCTGGACAGGGTCATCATGTCAGTGTTCTTAAGAGGGTTGGGTTTTCTCTGCAATGACCCTGCTTGTCTGTCTATAAATAGGTGACTCAGACTACTGAGGAACCATTATTGACTGAAGAAACTAATTAATCTAGGGGTCAAGATGGAGTATCTTTCTAGTTGGTCTCTGAGTTCTTCATGTATCCCGTTTCCAAAAATTGCAGGCATGAGAACTACCCCCAAACCAAGAACTTGATCTTGTAGTCCAATAGCAAATGACCTTGTTGGTACAGCTCTCAATGACTGCTACCGTAAGACTTCTGGAGTGGGACTTTGACTACCTTTCTTGTTGTATTTTACATTAGTCCTCTTCATGGGTTTTAGCAATGAGAGACATCCCTTCAAAGTTGAGTGATGAAATATTATTTAGAGGGCTGGGATATTGAGGGTATGAAAGGATGAGGGCAGCATGGAATAGAGCACTGCCTCTGGTGTCAGAGAATTTGAGTTTAAGTTCCACCTAAGGTGCTTATTATTTGTGTGATCTTGGACAAGTCACTTAATGGCATAACCTCAATTTTTTCAACTGTAAAATGAAAGAGTTGGACCAAATGTCCTCCGAGATCCCTCCCAGTTTGGGATCTATGATCCTTTGCCCCTGTGTAGTGATAGGAACAGATTAAGGAACTCCAGAACCAAATAGGTGGATATTCCATCCTACCTCCTTATGCAAACTCACCAAATTAACTACTCATCAAATCATCAAACAGAAAAAGAATTGGTGAATGTTTGTGCCACAACATGCCAAGGAGAGACTTTGCTTTCTGAGTGAACCCAGCCCTCCTGCCTCTTTCTGTTTGATAATCTGCTGGGTGGTTGATTGGTGAGTTTGCATAAATAGGGCAGACTGGAATATCCACCTACTTGGTCCTGGAGCTCTTCACTTAATTATTTTTTGTTGAAATGAATAGAATTGGATGAGAAGAGGCATAAACATATTATCAGGAACTGAGGAAAAGGAAGGGGCCCTTCATGAGGAATGACAAAGGGATAATATTTGGCCAGTTCATAGACTGCTCTGTTCCCTCACAAAATATTAAGTCAATTGGGAAAAAAAGCTTCCAGATCCTCTATGACAGAACATTTAGAAAACAATGACAAAGAAGCCATGGCCAAGTATCTCATAGGATAAAAAGATGTAAAATCATGAAATTTAAGAGTTTGACAAGATCTTAATAGCCAACTGGTCCAGCCCATGTAAGAGAGGAAGTTCTAATAATCTGATGGGTGGTTGTCCAGCCTCTGCTAAGATCTCCAAAGAGGGAAAACTGACCAGTTTTCCAGGTAGTCTATTCTGCTTTTTGAACAGCTCTAATTTTTAGGAAGTTTTTCCTGACATCAAACTGATATTTGCTTCTTTGAATCACCTATCCACCTGATTCTATTTTATTCTCTGCGGTCAAGCAAAAAAAAAAAAAATTGTCTAATCCTTCCTCCCTTCTCCATATGGCAATCTTTCAAATATTTGAAGACAGCTATCATCCGTCACTGAGTCTTTTCTCTCCAAGCTTAAGGTGCCTAATTCCAGATAAACTGTGATCTGTATGAAAAGAAAGCGGTCTAACAGCAATAATTCAGCTACCAAATTCGGTTAAATCTGCTTCCACTTCCCTCACATTCATATCTTCTCTCCACTCACACAATCCCACCCTTGTTCAGGCCCTCATCACCTCCGACCCCAAATTCTAATTGCTTCCTAATTGGCCTCCTGGCTTCCTGTGTCTCTCAGCCTGATTCATCCTCCACACAGCTGCCACAATTATCTTAAGGCCCAGGTGAGCCCCTTGTTGTACCTCTCCTCCTTTGCTAAAACAAAATAAAACAGAAAATCCCTTCAGTGAGGAGCCTCTGTTTCTCAATTAAAGCACAAATTTATCAATCTGCATTGAAGATTTTCTACATTCAGGCTCTATCTACTTTTTCTGTCTTTTTTAAAAAACTTCCCTCCATAAATTTAAGTACTAGCCATGCTGGACAACTCCTGGCTGTCTCTGAATTTGGCATTTCATCTTTCACCTCCATGTGTGGTAGACTGCTCCGCCTCAGGCTGGGGCCCTGGGAGTTTGTGTTAGATATGGCAACAAAAGGGGAGCTGTAAGTTGTTCAACAAACGATTTCCTTGGATGTAGTATAAAGAGAATAGTTAACAGTTTGTATAGAGTCATTCAGTCAAGAAGCATTTCTTAGGTTCTTACCGTACCATTCATATGTGGAACTATCAGGTTCAGCAAATGCTGTGGAAGTTCGTTTACTTTGGCAGTATACTTTGAAGGGATGTATAGATAGCTGATGAGATTTGTGACCTGGTAGCCAGGCTACTACTGTTGATAAGTCTTTTTGTCCTCAGTTAGGTTGACCCTTGGGAAGCAAGAGCAGTCTGATGTTGGAATTGTGCTCAAAGTCTGTCCAATTTGATAGAACCTGAAAACCTGTATTCTGCTGGCGTTTCCTTTGGGGACTCCAAGGTCCCCATCATTGCCAGAGTTAGCTCTTTGTTTGGGAAGCTCTATGGAGAGAAGAGATAGGGGGCAGCTAGGTGGCTCAGTGGATAGAGCACCAGCCCTGAATTCAGGAGGACCCAAGTTCAAATCTGTTCTCAGACACTTAACACTTCCTAGCTGTGTGACCTGGGCAAGTCACTTAACCCCAGCCTCAGGGAAAAAAAAAATTTAAAAAATAAATAAATAAAAGAGAAGAGGTATTAGACTGACTACTCGTCTGAATGTCTACAGAGCCATTGTGCCAACCTCACCATTGTTTACCTGGAAACCTGGACAGAATACCAGTTCTAGGCCAGGAAACTGAATCGTTTCCATTTGAACTTTCTTAGGAAAAATCTGAAGATCACCTGGCAGGACAAGGTACCAGACGCTGAGGTCCTTTTTCGAGCTAAATTCCAATTTTACTGCAGAGAATACAACTTCACTGGGCTGGCCCCATTGTTCAAGTGCCAAATGTATGTTTGCCTAAAAGACTGTTTTATGGAGAATTTATAGGGCAAGTGCTCACCAGGTTAGAAAAAGTGATACAAGGACCCTCTCTTAAGAACTTTAGAATTCATTATTTAGTTATTTATTTTACTTATTGATTATTGATCATTTAGAATTGATTGAATGACATGGGAGACACTGGCACAGGACTGCCCAGCATGGCATGCCCTCATCAGAGAAGGGGCTGAGCTCCATGAGCAAAGCAGAATGGCAATATTTCAGAAGAGAACAATTTAGAGACATCTCTGTTTAAATTTTCATACAGACTCTTTTGCCCACCTGTAGTAGAGCCTTCCATGCTCATATTGGTCTGGTCTGCAGCAGATGGCCCACCCTACCTTGACCTCAACCTTGGAGAAGTAGGGCAACCACCACTACCAGGTGCCAGGCACTGCCAAGAAGAACAAAAAAGAAAGAGGAGGAAAGGGAAAACAAGAAGCAGAGGCGCGGGAGGAGCATATGGGGAACACTTAGTGTGACGTCAGGAGATAAGAGGAAAGGCTGCTTTCCTAGGGTAGAAAGCCTCCCCCATCCCCATAAACAGCAGAATGTGGTGACTCACCCAGCATTGGACACCCTCCTGTTCTGAAGGCCCCCAAGTGGCCAACTCTTTTTATGTTCTTTGGTCATCAGGAAGCCAGGTCTAAAATTACCAGGAAGCTATGTCAACTGAGATGTGCCTGAGCCTTAGTCCCCCTGGTCCAATCAAGTCTAGGGGATGTATCTGAGACTCAAGTCTTAGGAAAAGAACTAGCCAAATGTACATGGAGTTGAGGAGGGAGCCAGTGGGGAACTCGAGCCTAATGATATTGGGCATTTAATACAGGAGATCTCCAGTGCCTGGGATGCTTTCCTCTCTTATCCCTAACTCTTAGATTTCTTCAAGGCTCAGTTCATGGATCTAGTTTTCTATAAAGCCATCTTTCACCTCCTCCTCCCAAAGCATTAGAGCTTTCTCTTTTCTCCAATTACCGTGATTTACCATATTTATAAATATATTGAAACTTCTCCCAGCACAATAGAAACCTTTTGAAGTCAGGAATTGTTCTGTTTTTAGCTTTGTCTCCTCAGGGGACTTAGGACAATGCCTTGCATCTAGTTGCTCAGTCATTTTTCAGTCATGTCTGACTCCTATTTGGAATTTTCTTTGCAGAGATTGAAGCCATTTCCTTCTCCGGCTCATTTGACAAATGAGAAAAAATGAGGTTAAGTAACTTGCCCAGGATCACATAGCTAGTAAGTGTCTGAGGCTGGATTTGAACTTGGGAAGATGAGTCTCCCTGGCTCCAGACTCAGTACTATTTGTTGCATATAGTGGTCACTGAATATGTTTTATTTAGGGAAAGGAAATGAGGTGTTTTAGATATGACCAATATGTGGATTTGTTTTGATTATCATACTTATTTATGATAAGAAAAGGGTCTTTTTTTTTATAATGGGAGGAGTAATAATGGCCTAGTCCACTACTGATGATGAGGCTCTTTGTCCTCAGTTGGGTTGGCCCTTGGAAAGCAAACATAGTCTGATGTTGGAATTGTACTCAAAGCTGTCTACTTTGATGGGGCCTGAGAGCCGGTGTTCTGCTGGGATGGCCTTTGAGACCCCAGGGTCCTGTGAGAATTGAAGCTCCTTCTCAGGAGAAGGAATTGTTGCATTCTTTGTACTTGTAGTCCCAGCACTCACTGCAATGTCTGGCATATAAATGCTTGCTGGATGATCTATAATGA
Source organism: Sminthopsis crassicaudata (assembly GCF_048593235.1). Lineage (NCBI taxonomy): Eukaryota > Metazoa > Chordata > Mammalia > Dasyuromorphia > Dasyuridae > Sminthopsis > Sminthopsis crassicaudata. The sequence goes on from NC_133622.1 coordinate 38,366,105, forward strand.
GCCATCTGAACAGGACTTTGGAGTGGACTCCACTTGTATCCGGGCTAAGCCAGGAAAATTCAAGGAAGTCCCCCAACCCTTTGTGTGTACCCCTAGTGGTGAATTTCCCAGCAGACCTAGACAGGGGTCCAACAGCTCTGAACGGACCGCAGGCTGCTGGAGAGAATACCTCCCCTAGATAGAATTCATATGGACTCACAAAATTGCAAATAGATGCTCTCCTACTTGACTCTGAGTGGGCAGGATGATTCATCACTGGTTAACAAAAATTCTGGGAACCCATTTTCCTTTGGTGGAGACATTTGACCTTGCTAGTTACCAGCAGACTAATTTATAGCAACCAAATCAAAATAACTCTTCTCTTAAAACTTTCTTTTAAAAGTTTGCTTTCAGGGGCAGCTAGTAGGTGCAATGAGTAGAGCACGGGCCCTGAAGTCAGGAGGATCTGAGTTCAAATCTGACCTCAGAGACTTAACACTTCCTAGCTATGACTCTGGGCAAGTCACTTAATCCCAACTGCCTCAGCAAAGGAAAAAAAAAGAGAATTGTATAAATATGTTTACACATATTAACATGTACAACACATATTGGATTGCTTGCCATCTGGGGAGGAGATGGGGGTGGAAAGAGGGGAAAATCTGAAACACAAAGCTATGCAAGGGTCATGTTGAAAAATTATCCCTGCATATGTTTTGAAAATAAAAAGCTTTAAAAACATAAAATAAAAGTTTGCTTTCAGGGCAGTTTCCTTCACTGCTGTTCTTATGGAAGAAAGGCTACAAAGAGAAATGCTCCAAGTAAAATACCCCACATGTGGCAGTGGTGCTTAATTGTTCCCCTTTTCCTCTGAGCTCCATCCTGGAAAGACTTCACATCTCAGATATCTTCCAAAGCCAACTTGACTCATTCTGGGTACGGGGAATGGACAATCAGAAATATGAAGGGGCTGATGGAATTTGATCTTATTTACACACCGGGACATCATTTCCTTAGAAAAAGAAAAAAAAGAAGAAAAATGAGGGAGATGGAAGAGACCACCATTTGAAAGTGAATGTCAAGAACATGAATAAATGAAGCATTTTCCTCCATCATTTCTCTCATCTTAGAGTCACGACCTTGTCGGTTTTTCTTTTAATCAGCAGTGGCCGTGTCTCATTACAAAATTTCAAAGGGTATTTCGTGTTATCAGGGCAAAGTGCAGAAGCATTAGACCCTGTGGGAGAATCCAGCTAGTGGAGGTAGTAATCTATGCCCTGTACTACAGATCAGTGAGGCCCAAAACAACATCTTCACACCACCCAGGGAGGACAAATCCTGCTATTAAGGCACAACATCATTTTTTTGCAATTAGAAATAATTAGTACCTTCTGCTTCCAATTGTTTCTTCTCTAAGCAATTCTCTCTCTCCCTCTCTCTCTCTCTCTCCTTCTCTCCTCTCTGTCTCTCTCTCTCTCTCTGTCTCTGTCTCCTCTCTCTCTCTCTCTCTCTCTCTCTCTCTCTCTCTCTCTCTCTCTCTCTCTCTCTCTCTCTCTCTGTCTGTCTCTCTCTCTCTGTCTCTCTCTCTGTCTCTCTCTGTCTCTCTCTCTCTCTTTCTGTCTCTCTCTCTTTCTCTGTCTGTCTGTCTCTCTCTTTCTCTGTCTGTCTGTCTCTCTCTTTCTCTGTCTGTCTGTCTCTCTCTTTCTCTCTCTCATTCTCTCTCTGTCTCTCTCTCATTCTCTCTCTCCATCTCTCTCTCATTCTGTCTCTCTCCATCTCTCTCTCTCATTCTCTCTCTGTCTCTGTCTCTGTCTCTCTCTTTTCCTGTCTCTGTCTCTGTCTCTCTGTCTCTCTGTCTTTCTCTCTCTCTCTCTCTCTCTCTCTCTCTCTCTCTCTCTCTCTCTCTCTCTCTCTCTCTGTCTCTCTCTCTCTCTCTCTCTCTCTCTCTCTCTCTCTCTCTCTCTCTCTCTCTCTCTCTCTCGTCTGATGAAAATGGCTTTTAAAAGAGTCAGCAAAGAATACAGCACACAATTTCTGTTAAAAGGAAAAACAATTTGTTTGCTTGCTTTTTTGTTTTTTCTCATTTTTTTTCCTTTTTGATCTGATTTTTCTTGTGTATAAATATGTATAGAAGAATTGTACATATTTAACCTATATTGGATTACTTGCTATCTAGGGAAAGGGGTGAGAAAAAAGAAGGGAGAAAAATTTGTAACACAAGGTTGTGCAAAGGTCAATGTTGAAAACTATCTTTACACATATTTTGAAAATAAAAAAACTACTTTTAAAAAAAAGGAGGGGGGAACAACTTTTTTGATTCTGACTCAGGATTTTGATCCCCCAACTTCAATCAAGACTGAATAACAACATCAATTAATTGATTAATTGATTGCTGCATTCCAATGCTGATAACCTAACTCTATCATAATATAAATTTTCTTAGTGGTTAAATGGCCGCTCCCCAAATTGGCAGAACCATTTAGAATCCTGCAAAAACTCAAACATTTGGAAAGAAGCATTATTACAATGAAAATCTTGTCTTTAAAGTTGAGCTAAGTAGAGTTTTCCAAACCATGAACCATCAGAAGGTAAGCAAGAGATAATAGGTTCTAAGAAGTTCCTGACATGACTGGGACCTGCATAAAAAGTGCAGTTTCTACTTAGATTGGAAATTTTTTTTTCCTGCTAAACTCTGCTTAACAAAATTTAATGACTCTAATGTTTTGAAATGGCCCAAAGTGTTTCGGCTCATTGGATAAATGCCAATTTGGTTATTCAAACATCTGACTCCCTATTTGCAAATACACTGTTTTATATAAAGGGGCCCAAACATCTACATTTTTAAGATTTAAGAAAACTGGAGGTTCTCTATTTCATAGTGGTTTTTAAAGACAAAGTTCATTAAGTGACTCTTTCAAAAAACAGGGATGATGGTTAACCTAGCAATAGCCTTTCTTAAAACAATAACCCTTAAATTAATTCTGGCAGATCCTCCCCCAGTCAGGCTTTGACGATTGAGCACCAGCATTCGGGGCTTGTGGCCTCATCTAAACTTATTCTCTCTAGGAAGCCTTCTCTGAAGTCTCATCTCATCTGATTTTAATTACTCCTTTATTATGCATCTCTCATGTCCTGCTGCCTGTTGTCAGACTGCCTTTCTCTGAGGAGGATTGAACTTGGGGTCAGATAGGGGCTCTAGCTGAAGGATAAGTTATCATTACTCAGATGTACAGGGATGTATTTGTGTTTCCCCCTGAAAAAGGCAGGACCTGACCACAGACCCAGTTCCAGAAGCGCATGGACATACAAATGCACCATGTGAGCTTCTGGCTTCCTCTCCCAAAGGGCGACAGTCCCGGACACAGAATAGACTCAAAGGGAAATGCAAAGGCACACTAGATCACCATAGCTGAGAGCTATAAGCACCTCAGAGCCCACCTGGACACTAACTTCCACATCTTCCCATAGACTTTACCGTGGATCACAAAATCGTGGAATTTTCAATTTGTAAGGGACTTCTGTCGTCATACAATGGCCAACATACTTGGAAAGTGGTCTTTCCAGTGCTGAACACCCTCTTGGGGAAACTCATTTCACTTCAAAAGTGTTCTAATTATGAGAATACTAAGATTTATTCCTTCATCTCTCTCTTCCTCCTCATTCTGTCCTTTGGAGTCCAACAGAATAAGTTTAGTGACTATTTCTTCTTTAAAGTATTTGAAGACAGCTATTACTTCCCCTCTGTGTCTTCTCCAAGCTAAACTCTCCCCACTTCTTTCAGCTGATCTTCATGAAGCAGGAACTTGAGGTCATCACCTATGCCCACTGGATTCTTCCTGGTACTCTAATCTATAAATATCCTTCCTAAAATGTGGTACCCAGAGCTCCAGCTGCAGCCTTTATGACCAGTTAAGGTCAGCTCTGACAGATGTACACCAGCATTGATTTTAGTGCTGATCTCACAGAAATATTTTTTCTCTTATTTGACTCAAGTGCAGACAGATTTAAGAAGCCAGTCTCCAAGGGGCAACCCTGGCTATGTTCCTCTTCCCCACATCCCACTGCTAAAATTGTTCTCCTAAGACTTTTTCTCCATTATTTCTCCATCTTTATTTCCCATAGCCTCTCTGGGAAATGTTGGCTAAACAAGTAGTTAAGTCAGAGACATTTCCTTTTACTAATTTCCACCTCTTATCCTTTTTACAATTCAATGAAAATCCTATAGTTGACCATTAAAAATCACTACTGGCTAACAAGTGGTCTAGGGACAGCCACCAAATTTAGCTAAAGGCAAATGACCACTTTTTTTTGCCTGAGAAAGTAGACCAGGAACAATAATGATTAAGGGATACTATTAGTCTGCAGACACATTCTGGGAGTGTGCTGGTAGCAAAATGTGATGGAGGGGAGGGAGAGTCATATGTTGTTGAACTTTATTGCCATAATGTTCCTCCTTGTGAAAAGTCCACGTGTCTATGTGGTGTCATGGCTAAAAATGTATTTTTGTGGACTGGGTGAGTCCTTAAAAGTTTCACTATGAAGGGATTATTCCATTCTGGCTCTAGGTCAGGTATTTGGGGGAGAAAAGAGCCACCAGATACACAGCCTTGCATTATTACTGGCAATGGCTTTGGGAACAAGTTGGGTGCGACTTCATTTAATACAGACTTTTTTAAATGGATGACAAGAAGACTTTAAGCAAGGCGCCTAGCTTAAAAAAACAGAAGCAGTACATCCAGCCACCCAAAAGAAAAAGCTGGACATCTCCTCCATAAAGGGGCAAGATTCTTTCCCCTCGTTTCCCATTGAGACGTTCTCCATCCCCGAGTGCTTTGCTGGAAGATGCTAGTTATAATTGAATCTAAGATCCAGCCATACTGTGTAAAAAAATAATTGATATGCAGAGACTCCAGAGCAGCCTTTGGGAATCCAACATCTGGTTTGGAAGAGGTCCTTATAGGCCAACCCCCTGTAGGCTGGAGTAGGAGAAGAAAACAGGAAGTTTTATTCATCTTACTTTCTTGGTTTTTCAAGTTACGGTATCCAGCTGTTTATATCAACTCTGTTTTTCCTGAAAAAGGAAAATGAAAAAAAAAACCAAAATAAAAAAGGATCACTATAGAGAATCATAAGTCATAGTCTTTCTTTACAGTAACCCTTTGTTTAAAATGGAAACATTTGGGTAAGCTATCTTTTTTCCCTATCTTTTCTCCCCAAATATCTCTTCCCTAGGTTCCTTCCAAACCAAAACAAGTGAAGAGAAATTGAGGGATATTGGAAGAAAAACAGAAGGGAAGGACCAGGAAAGAGAAGAGAAGAAAAGCCTGGAGGGGAGCAATGAGAGGAAAAAGAGGCCATTTAAGTGAAATCTAAGAAGCACATTAGCATTGCCAGATTTGAGGATTCTGCCACATATGACAAATGAAAATTCAATGGGGTACCGCCAGATGTTGAGCAGCAGTGCTGATGGAGACCAACAGGAAAAATGTCTGCAAAGCAACAGGATGGAGAGGATTGTTTTTATATGGTTTAATAATGAGTAGCAGCATTTCACTCACTACTGTGACTCAATTAATTACTCAACTAAACCTGCTTGGTTAGCATTGAATTAAACTTTTCTTTCTGTTATGGTCCACTCCTTCTCCCCTTGGGCAACGGGGGAGTAGAATGGGATCTGAGGTAAGAATTGGAAGCCAAGAGAGTTCTAAGTCCAGTGCTGATACTAACCAGCTGGGTGATGTTTATGGGATCATGGGAAAAGGCTGTACCAGCTCTGAGAAACAATGAAATGACATATACTACTATTGTCTCCTGATTTAAAAAGAAAAGAAAAGAAAAAGGAATAACATATTCAGGGCATTCCCAGAGACAAAGTTTGACCTTCTTGTTGACCTATTTAAAATTTTAAAAGCTAGAATGGATTCTTAATTTCAGGAGAGTTTTTAATCTTTTCTATACCCTGGACTTTTTTTTATCAGGCTAGAGAGAAGCCTGTGGCCCTCTTCTCAGAATAATGTTGTAAATGTAGAAAATAAAGTACATAAGACTAGAAAGGAAATTAACTATATTGAAATGCATTTTTCAAAATATTTTTTGAAAACAACTTCATGGATCCCTGGTTAAGAACTCCATCATTTTAGAGATTAAGACAAAAACTCAGAGTGATTAGGAAGTGCGTTTAAGACCCCCTTTCAACTTTCCAGGGATAATGAAAAAGCTAATTTAAGGAACGCTCCAAGGGACTTTGAAATCATAAATTCTTTTTTTTTACCAACAACAATAATTTATACTTTTATAATACTTTAAGGCTTACCAAGTACTTGACAAATATTAAGGATGAGCATAGTCATTTATCAAATAGTCATTGAACACCCACATAATATTAGACCCATTAGGTGTTTGAAGTCCACCTAAAAATATCTTAACCTCCAGGACATTATGCCCTAGTGGAGGAAGTAAGCTGAATGAATATGAAAATATGAAAATGTTGCATATCTAGTATGAAGTCTCATCCGAAGAGCAACTGTTCTCTGGGAGCAAAGTGGCACTCCAGCCTGGAATATGGCCCTTCAGAAAATGGCATCCTAGGGCTTAAAAGAACACGAAGTTTATTTTCCAGAGAGTATTTACTCACTTTGATTTTCCCTGAGGACCAGACCCAATATGATTCTATTATTTTCCCCTCCTTGTACCTAACCTTTCAACAAAGGGTCAAATTCAGCTCCCCCTGCCCCAAGTAAAGGATTTGTGTGTACATCTAAGAACAAGGGGGAAACTTGGACATGGAGAGGTCCAGGGAGACTCTGTAACTAGGAATTATGCCATCTGCATTTATTTATTTTATATACAATTTCAAATTCTTTGAGATCTTCCAGGACCTTGGTTTGGCAGACTTTGGGGCACTTTGAGAGAAAGAGTTTGTATAGTTTAGCATTTCATTGCCTTTCTTTCCCAGTTTCTATTTTGCTCCCAAGATTGGCGTCACAAAAAAAGCCAATGTGGACATAGAAGCCTTGGGGAGAGAAAGTCAAGTATGGAGTCTTAAGTGAAAAAAAAAATCACCTAAAGGTCAAAGAAGTGAGCTCCTAACCCCTTTAACTGAGGTTAACAGTACAGCTTAATTGATTAAAGGAGCAAATCAGTTTTCATGGGTCCCCATACCCTAAGGCAAGGTGTGTCTCAAAATTGAACATAAAGGAGAAAATATCTGAACCGTGTCTACTGAGAAGCGTATTGTGAATGTTTTACAATGTGAAAATTATGATGTTATACTGACAATGAATTGTAATCAAAAAAGCTCTTAGTCTACTGTGCTTCTGCAGTCTCTGGTCTTCATCCTCATTTCTCACGTTTAATTGTTCAGTCCAAACATTGACAGTAGATGAATCTCATTAAAACACAACTTACAGAATCATGTAATTATAGAATTAGAGGTCTGGAAGATTCTTCAGAAATCATTCAGTCATTTGACATGGACCCAATGTCCTAGAACTCTAAAAGGCTAATTTTAGAATTGAGCTCCCACTTTGGGTCTTCATGGATGAAGAAGAAAGGGCAAGGCTCCCATGTGAGTTGACAGTATTTGTGTGTTTTTCAGATAGAGAGCAGTTTTGATATTACTTTGGAGAAAATACAAAGATAAAGGACTCACAGGAACTCAGAAACAAAAACAAACAAACAAAAAACAAACGTTCTTTTAAATTCTACCATCCAGTGTAGACTCCTTTCAGCCCTTTATTTCAAATAAAAGAAAAGCACACTTGGGATTGTAAAAAATGATTTATATGTGTGTGGTTGTAGATAGCTATATATGTGATGTGGTTTATAGGCACCAGATCTGTGATTTAGGAGAGTAATTGCTAGTTTCAAATAATGTGTTGGGGGTTTATCACCATGTGATCAGATTGTAGACTCCAAATGCTGAGATTCAGTTGTGTGAAGAATTTACAATGGCCATTCTCTTTGGCAAAAGGTAAGTTTATTTAGAAGAGATTATAAACAAAATGAAGAGATGCAATAGATACCAAGAGTGGTAAACATGAAACAGAGTTGGGAGAGCACCTAGAAAGGAAAGGGTTTTTAAACAATTAATGATGGAAAAGATGAGTTCCTAATAGAACTCACAGTTAATCAGGAGAAAGGGAACACCCCCATGAGGTTGGAGTATGCTCTTAGTTGTCAGGCTAAATTTATGGAGGAGTTTAGCACCCTAAAAGAGTTTGTTAGCTGTAAGAAGGACAAAGAATAGAGGCATGGTGGGGGATGAGAAGAGACATCATGTAGTTTGGGGGTAGGTTAAGAGGAAAGAGACTACAAGGCAGAATATCATGGCAGATTGACCCAATAGGGTTTCAGCAAAGATGGCGCAAGCCATGAGCTTTATTGGGGAAATTTAACCTTGGGGGTTTCACATAACTCAGATTTCTGACTGGCCATAGCAAGATGGGGCTGCCTATGACCTCCACAGAGAGTCGGACTGAGAGGTTAAATTGAAACCTATCAGTGCCCTTCCCTGCTTGCTCCAAAGAGCAATTCCATCAATACTTCAGCCCAGCTCTGCCAATCACATCCTATTATTCAGGACCCTATCATGTGGGTATGTGTATCTATGTGAATATGTGTGTATGTACAAAATATATGTGTGTGCGTATTAACATTTAATTGTAAGGGGGAAGGAAGAAAGGGAAAAAAGAATCAAGTAAAAAGTACACAGCACAGGACATAAAGAAACAAAGAAAAGATGGACAGTTTTGAACACAATGGATAGTATTTATTATATAGATTTTCTCTTTTTATTAAAGTTTTTTATTTATGAAACATATGTATGGGTAATTTTTCAACATTGATCCTTGCAAAACTTTCTGTTCTAAATATTTCCCTCCTTCCCCCCATCCCCTCCCCTAGATGGCAGGTAGTCTAATACATGTTAAATATGTTAAAATATATATTAAATCCAATATATGTATACTTATTTATACAGTTATCTCACTGCACAAGAAAAATCAGATCAAGAAGGAAAAAAAACTGAGAAAGAAAACAAAATACAAGCAAATAACAACAGAGAGAGTAAAAAATCCACACTCAGTTCCCACAGTCCTTTCTCTGGATATAGATGGCTCTCTTCATCATAAGATTATTGGAACTGGCCGGAAAGAGCCATGTCCATCAGAATTGATCATCGTATAATCTTGCGCTGTCACGGATAATGATCCCCTGGTTCTGCTCATTTCACTCAGCATCAGTTCCTGTAAGTCTCTCCAGGCTTTTCTGAAATCATCCTGTTGGTCATTTCTTATAGAACAATAATATTCCATAACATTCATATACCACAGTTTTCAGCCATTCTCCAACTGATGGGCATCCACGTAGTTTCCAGTTTCTTGTCACTACAAAAAGGGCTGGCACAAACACTTTTGCATATGTTCCTTTCCCTTTAAGATCTCTTTGGGTCAAGTATGGAGCTATTTTGTATTTAAGTTTAAAATAAATAAAGAAGAAAAAAAGAAATAAGTGGCTTCTTTCCCATATTCCATGTTAATTGTTGTTTGTCCTTCATTTTTGAAGAGGACCATGATGTCAGGGAGGACCATGACATGCAAGTGAATTATATTTTAGTAAGGGAGGTTCCCTTCTCCAGAGCTTTCGGGGTCCAGGGACAAGTTTTAGATTCAGGATAACTGGAGATGGTTGTGGATGCAGTGCAGTGGGAGAACTTAACCTGAATGTTTCATTATTGAAAAAATTGTCTTTCTCCACATTTGCCCTCCCATATCATGGCTGGATGGTTCTTGATGGTTCTCCAGTTCTGCAGATACAATGTTGCTCTTTCTTCCAGGAAACATTATTTAGGAACTTTATCCAAAAGATCCAGAACATTTCCAGAAGATGGCTTCTGGATACTTTTACTGCTTTTCCAGAAGTCTGGGTCCAGGAAGATTCCATCACTTCTTAGGGCTGCTACTAATTTGGACCTTATGGTTCCCTTTTCTCCTGAGAACTTCTAAAAGATTTTGCTATTACTTCTCAATGGTCTGTCATCTGTAGGCTGAAGTGGTTCTTTGGGAAAAGTTGCATAAATAAGCAAACTCTCCCTCCCCAGAGACCAAAGCCTATTTCTTCTGATTACTGATTTTTGCTCTGTGTCCAGTTCTTTCTCACTCTCTTGTGAAACTATATCCGCTGCCTACAAAGCCCCAACTTTGCAATCAGGTTGTCATTTCAATCATGTCTTACTCTTCATGGACCCCATTTGGGTTTCATGACAAAGATATCGGAGTAGTTGGCCATTTGCTTTTCCAGCTCATTTTGCAGATGAGGAAACTGAGGCAAATAGGGTTAAGTGACTTGCCCAGGGTCACACAGGTAGATTTGAACTCAGATGTTCCTATCCACTGAGTCACCCAGCTGCCTAATACAACTCAAATTCAGATTAGCCTTGACCCAATCAAATTTCCTAAAGCCCATACTCAATTATCTTTAATTACATGTTAGTGGGTCAACAAGTATCTGTGCCAAAAGTAGTCTTCAACCCCAGGAAGCCCCTGTTATCAAAATCCCAAATGGGTTGTTAATGGAAATATTTGTGGTCTTCAAGGACAAATAATCAGTCTTTAAGCCCTAATTCTTTAACCTTTTAACTGAAATGTCTACTGGTCCATCACCCTCTACATATAAATGAATTAGGAGCTAGGGAAGGCAAATGTGATTTGCTCATGGTCCTGAAATTAAGCTAAAAATTTGCCCTTTTGACTGTTTATGCTTTTTAATGGCCTGATTCCTTAATCAAATTATAAACTCCATAAAGGTAGTGATTATATGTGTTACTGGCTTTATAGTTTCCAAAATACCTACTATAGTATTATAAAAAGAATGCTATTGAATAGCTACTCATAAATACTCCTCCAACTGGGGGTTAATCTATTCATACCATTTCTCAGCTCACAAACTTGCTAAAGTTTCCCTTCCTTTAAAGAAGCTTCCTAGTCCTTAACTTCATATTGAAGGGCCTCCAGAATCTGACCTACTTTTTCAGTTTTGTGGCTCACTATTATTCAAAGTAAACACTATAATTAAACTAGATTGGCCTACCCAGTGTTTTCTCAAAATACTTCATTCCATCCCATCTCAATGTCTGTGCTCATACTATATTATCCCCCAAATTCAGTTTCTTCTCTTCTTCATGTCAACCCATTCTGTAAGGTACAATCTAATTCCTTCTTTTCCCATGAAACCTGTGATTGTATACTTCACATCTCCTTCTTATGATCTTCTATAGCACTAAATGTCTATACTTTATTTGGCATTCTATTCTATTCTTCCTTATATAATTAAAAAACTACAACAACCTAGAGAAGAACAACAGCAAGATTGTGTGATGATCAACTATAGTAGACTTAGTTCTTCTCAGTAATTCAGTGATCCAAGGCAATTTTAGTAGACTCAGATTGGAAGATGCCAGAGAAAGAACTATGGAAACTGAACATGGATCAGATCATACTATTTTCACCTTTTTTTCCATCTGTTTTTTCTTTCTTTCTTGTGGTTTTTCCCATTTGTTCTGATTTTCTCTCCCAACATGATTCAGATGGAAATATTTTAAAAGGAATGTACATATGTAATCTCAAAAAAAAAACCTCCACATACTTCTAACTCAATATGCATTTTGTACCACCACTGTGCTTACCATAACTGTGTATACAACAGGTACTTCATGAATATCTGTAGAATTAAATTGATTATATCATGGTATAGATTGCTATCCTGTTTCCAACTTGGTAGCCTTGTCTGTAAATTTCCAATGGCAGAAATTGTTCCATATACTTTTTTTAATCTAAAAAAAAGTAAATGAAGCATCAAAATCTGAGATCTTTTTCATTTAATAAGCATATATTAATGTCCTGTTGTATTCCCAGACAGCTAAGTGGCACAGTGGATAGAGTATCAATCCTGGAGTCAGAAAGCCTCATCTTCCTGAGTTCAAAACTGGCCTTAAACTTTTACTAGGTGAGTGAACAAAGGCAACCCCAGTAGAGTGAGTTAATCAGCATCAAAAGAATGATTTAATATTATTGAAATGAACAGTTTAGAGACCTGTTATAAAATGATGGAGAATGAAATGAGTATAACCAGAAGAAGAAATTATATGACAACACTATAAAAATAGACAGCTTTGAAAGTTGTAAGAACTATGATCAATACAAGGACCATTATGAATTCAGAGGACTAATGATGAAACATGCTATCCATTACAAGTGGTGAGTACAGAGACACACACATATGTATACATATAAATATATGTGTGTATATATATATATGTATATAAATATATATATTCTCTCATACCTGCATGTATACATACATATTTGTACATAGCCACTGGGGAATTTGTTTTGCTTTAATATATATATATATATATATGTATATATGTATATATATATATATATATATATATATGTATATATGTCACAAGAAATTTAATATTCCATGAGGTGGCAAGACTTTAGAGGGAAGTAAAGGAGGTAGAGGGAGGGAGAGAAAATAGGTTTTCATCTTCTTTATTTTTAATAGAGAGGTAGATAGGGTGTTACAGATGTGAAATGTGTGCATTTTCAAACAAAGTCACCACGCTATTCATTTTATTTAATTGTTTTACTTTGTAGTGAACGACTTGGTACAAAGAAGAAATAATTATTAAATTTTTGTAATGTAACCCCAAAGACTCTGCTAAAAAGCTATTAGAAATAATTCAGAATTTTAGCAAAGTGGCAGGATACAAAATAAATCCACATAAATCCTCAGCATTCTTATATATCACCAACAAAATGCAACAGCAAGAGATACAAAGAGAAATTCCATTCCAAACAAATGTTGAGAGTATAAAGTATTTGGGAATCCATCTACCAAAGAAAAGTCAGGAATTATATGAGAAAAATTACAAAACACTTGCCACAAAAATAAAGTCAGATTTAAATAATTGGAAAGACATTCAGTGCTCTTGGATAGACCGAGTGAATATAATAAAGATGACAATACTCCCCAAACTAATCTATTTATTTAGTGCTATACCAATCAGACTCCCAAGAAACTATTTTAATGACCTAGAAAAAATAACAACAAAATTCATATGGAAGAATAAAAGGTCGAGAATTGCAAGGGAACTAATGAAAAAAAAAAGTCAGAGGAAGGTGGTCTAAGTGTACCTGATCTAAAGCTATATTATATAGCAGGAGTCACCAAAACCATTTGGTACTGGCTAAGAAATAGACCGGTAGATCAGTGGAACAGATTAGATACAAGGACAAAAAAGGGTACATCTATAGCAATCTAATCTTTGACAAACCCAAAGATTCCAACATTAGGGATAAAAATTCATTATTCGGAAAAAACTGTTGGGAAAACTGGAAATTAGTATGGCAAAAATTAGATATGGATCCACACTTAACACCATATACCAAGATAAGATCAAAATGGGTCCATGATTTAGGCATAAAGAGGGAGATAATAAACAGATTAGAGGAACAGAGGATAATCTACCTCTCAGACCTGTGGAGGAGGAAGGAATTTATGACCAGAGGAGAATTAGAGACCATTATTGATCACAAAATAGAAGATTTTGATTACATCAAACTAAAAAGTTTCTGTACAAATAATACTAATGCAAACAAGATTAGAAGGGAAGTAACAAATTGGGAAAATATTTTTAAAAGTAAAGGTTCTGACAAAGGTCTCATTTCCAAAATATATAGAGAACTGACCCTGATTTATAGGAAACCAAAGCATTCTCCAATTGATAAATGGTCAAAGGATATGAACAGACAATTCTCAGATGATGAAATTGAAACTATTTCCACTCATATGAAAGAGTGTTCCAAATCACTACTGATCAGAGAAATGCAAATTAAGACAACTCTGAGATACCACTACACACCTGTCAGATTGGCTAAGATGACAGGAACAAATAATGATGAATGTTGGAGGGGATGTGGGAAAACTGGGACACTGATACATTGTTGGTGGAGTTGGGAAAGAATCCAGCCATTCTGGAGAGCAATTTGGAACTATGCCCAAAAAGTTGTCAAACTGTGCATACCCTTTGACCCAGCATTGCTGTTATTGGGATTATATCCCAAAGAAATACTAAAGAGTGGAAAGGGACCTGTATGTGCCAAAATGTTTGTGGCAGCTCTTTTTGTTGTAGCTAGAAACTGGAAGTTGAATGGATGTCCATCAGTTGGAGAATGGTTGGGTAAATTGTGGTATATGAAGGTTATGGAATATTATTGCTCTGTAAGAAATGACCAGCAGGAGGAATACAGAGAGGCCTGGAGAGACTTACATCAACTGATGCTGAGTGAAATGAGCAGAACCAGAAGATCACTATATACTTCAACAACAATACTGTATGAGGATGTATTCTGATGGAAGTGGAAATCTTCAACATAAAGAAGATCCAACTCACTTCCAGTTGATCAATGATGGACAGAAATAACTACACCCAGAGACGGAACACTGAGAAGCGAATGTAAATTGTTAGCACTACTGTCTGTCTGCCCAGGTTACTTATACCTTCGGAAGCTAATAATTAATGTGCAACAAGAAAATGGTATTTACACACATATATTGTATCTAGGTTATATTGTAACACATGTAAAATGTATGGGATTACCTGCCATCGGGGGGAGGGAGTGGAGGGAGGGAAGGGATAATTTGGAAAAATGAATAAAAAAAAATTTTGTAATGTAAAAACAAAATATCAACTAACTAAAAGTGTAGAAATGACAAAAAAAGAAATAAAAATGAATATATTTCCCTTATTCCTACATTCATTTTATTACCTCCAAAAAGGTATACTTTTTTTTTTTGGTACTTGTCTGTCCTATAACACAAAGTTTTTTTTTCCATTTCTAAAGTAGCTCATGTTTTAACCAGCTACCTTTTCCCAACTCCCCATATACAAGCCTCCTGGAGCCTCTCATCTCTTGGTTGAACAATTGGCATGGATTCCCAGTTGACTTCCTATTCCAAGTCAAGATTTTGGACGCTGATTCAGGAAACTTCATTAGTGCATACTACTCAAGATCTGTCTCCTCACACATCATCATGGCAAACAAGATGAGCAGGTGAACTTTGTTTAAGTGGGTTATATTTTCATTTCTATGAGTTAAGGGTATGATTTTGGCAACCAAAGTTCCTCACCTTTAGAATTCCTTCTCTGCCTAATCCAACATGCTGTCACAGCTGTGTGTTTGTCTATGTGTGTGAAAATCTACAAATTAAACCATATTGATTGAGTCAGAAAAAGCTCTGTAACCAGTGGTTCCAATATGGGGAAGGTTTCTCTGAAAGAGTCTGCTTAGTGGACCACATTCTAATCATTAAGATTCCTACTGTTTCCAATGGAACCAATATAGTTCCATTAAGCTTATACCTGTATGCTAGTAGTGCTATGTAGAAAGGAAAGCCAGATGTCCATCTGGAACATTGAAAGAGAAAAGTTATGAAACTGACCTTGCACTGACGTGTAGACCTGAGTTGAATTTTATTAGGAAGAATGGGAATTTTCTTTCCCCGAGTTTTCTTTCAATAATCGTTTTGTACTTGTGTTATGGAAACACACACACAAATACACACAACGACACTTCCCAATAAACATTCACATAAATATACCTCTCACATCCACATAAACACGCACATTAATACCCACACACAGAGTCAAAAAAAGTTTCCAATAATATTTAGATGTTGTTAAAATGCTCTGGAAATTTTTCTGCCCATGGCTGCTATTGTCTGCTTTCCAGCCTTGGGTGATAACTCATGCATCCTTTTATTCTGTTTTCTCAAAACTGCCAGAATGTTCCTTATAACAAGAGGATGGCCAACTCTTTAACTTGACTTGGAGTGCTATCCTGATTCTATCTCCTCATTCACTTAACATCTATGGGTGGCCTTTAAAGAAAAAAAAAAAAAAAAGACGTCTGAATCCCTGGCTTAGTCCCTTTCTTTCCCAATTGGTGGAATGGATTTCAGAAAGGTCAGAAATTTGATTGGAAGAAGTATTTAATTCAGGCCCAGGATGCTGACTTGGCATTTTGAAAACCCTAAAGAATACTGGACCCCTTTCCATTATATTCTATTTCCTGGCAAAGAGCTCCAAGAGCTATTTCTCAGGCAGGGCAATATCTTCACTCTTTTCCACTGTTAGGAAACTGGAATTGGGAAATGTGAACTAACACATGCTCAGGTATTGGTGTGAAAAAGCTGCTGGCAGAAATGGCTGTATGTATTCCAGCTTCTTCTTGACACCGTGGCACAAAGGGGCACTCCAGGAGGAAAAAAAGAAGGATTTGGCTCTTACTTAGCAAGCACTACAAACAGGAAATGTAGAAAGATTGCTGGAAACTGCTCTTTCCAAGTTGCTTATCTTACATCAGAAATTACTTTGCAACAAGCAGACTATGTGGAACTAGAACAGAACTCAGTGGTCATTGAATCCAAATGGATTACTTTACAGATGAGCAAAATGAAAGCCAGGTTCTTCAACTGGCTTATCCAATGTCATAAAGATAGTATCAGAGGTAAGATTTGAGGCTCCAGGATGGGGGGTCTTTTATAATATCAAGTGATAATGGGAAGCCACTCTGAAATTGTTTGAAAGGTGCACTGTGGAAGGGAATATAAATCCCTGCCTTCAAGGAGCTTACTAACTAGTAGGAAACCCAAGAAGAATATATTGACAACAAAGATTGGGATGTGGAGGAATTAACACGAGAATTCTGAAGAGGGATACGTGAGAGATAAGGGAAGAGGTACCATTTAATTGCATTTGAGGAGGGATTTCCAAAGGGGAAGATGACAGAAGGGATAAAGGTGAAGGAGAGAGGAATTTTAGGAATGGGACAAAGATTCAAAAAAAGGGAAAAGGCTGGTGAAGAATGGATGATTTTGGGAAATAGTGAATGGTTAAGTGATGGAGCAAAATCAGCAAAATTCCATTTAATCACCTAAAAAACATTTTAAGCTCCACTAAGTGTGAGGCACTCTATTGAACACTAGAGAGCAATATAAAAATGAATAAGATTGGTAAATGTAAATCAGTTTTCAAAAAAAAGAAGAATTCACAATACACAAAATTTTCTACATTATTTAAACCTAGACAATCAACACAACAATAAATTAAGCCCTGATTTATAGCATTGGTCCATTTCTGAAGTGTAAGTGCTCATATTGAAAATTCTTTTGGCTCTTGTGAGCTGCTAGTAGACCTCTGATTGGCTCTTCCCTTTAGGAATTTATATTCCAGGAAAAGAAACAAAAGATATATACTCAAATAATTACAACACAAGGCAAGTGTGAAAGAGTGACTCTCCCAAATACCTAGAGAAAGAGAAATTTTAAAAAGATTGGGAGGTTCACGTATTTTAAAGCCTGTCCTCCCACATGTAGCAAGGGGCTATTGTTTTGTGGCTTGAAAGGGGGCAGAATAGACATCTCTAACCTCTTTTCTTCCTGTCTTCTCCAAGGGAGATTTCTAGTCCTGCCAAGAAGAGAAGAATAATTTGGGGTCATGGTTCTCCTCAGAGACAGGAGGTACCAGGCTAGCATTATATCTATCTATTCCTTTAAATATTATTAATTTAGGGGAAATGACCAAATTCAAATCAACTTTTGAGAGCTATTTCATTATTGAGGAGGAACGGGACCCTAAGTTATATATTTAATATTTGACCTCTTTCCTACAAAATTCCAGTCCCAAAATGAATACACATAGTACTTTACCGAGAAATATATTTATCTAAATCAGTAGCAAAACAGAAAATCAGATAAAATATACATAGGAAAATACATGGTAGAAAACAGAGAACCAAAAAATTTTTCTAATGGAGGGAGGCTACTCAGCTCAACCAAGAGAGAAAGTCCACCTGTTCCTTCAGCAACCTCAGGAAGGGTTGCTCTAGTTAAACCCCTTCTTGAGTCTAGAAGTTAAGAGCATATGAAATGACTTCCATGAAAATGGGAGTGACAGAAACTTTCCCACTATTAGCAATTTCATGGCATTCATACAGGGCAAGGCACTCATCCCCCCAAGTGAGGAGGGAGCCCCATACCAGTGAACTTTGTGCCTGGAGTTACACAAATGTAGAGATAAGAAACTGTCCCTACCCTCATGACTGGGAGAAGAAACTTATACATATCTAGATCATCAAATGGGCTGTGATAAGCGCACAAGTGAGCTCTGAACAAAGCATTAAGGCAATATAAGGAGGAAAAATGGTATTTAATGATCAAAACAGTTGCATAAATTAGCTGGGATTTAGTCCTAGTTCAGACACTTACTAGAAGTAAGTTACCCTCCTGAAGTTTCATTTCCTGGAAATAATAATGCTTGGGCTTCCTACACAGGGCTTTGTGGGACAAAGTAATTTCTAAATCTTAGAATATAATATAAACATCATTCTGCATGGGGTAAAAATAAAGAATACTTCACAATTTCTCAACAGCTGGGGGTTTACAATTCATTTAATTTTTTAAAGTGATTCATTCTTCTCCCTCCCTTTGATTTTCTACTGTTTCTTTATCTGCTGCCAATGGTGGCAGACGGTCTCTCATAGTCTCGGTGGGAGCATTATAAGAGGGAAACTGAGTCATGTTGCATGAGCAACTGGGACATCATAAGACCACAGCCTTAGAGGTAGAGGAAATTTTATGATCATTTAGTTTAAGTTTAAAGCTCATTTCATTGCATAGTTTGCAATGAAAAGGATTATGACTATAATAAGACAATTAGGACCTTAGAATTCTATCCTCCAAGGGAGACTTCTATTCCTGCCAGAAATGGAAACAGAATTTGGGGCCAATGTGTTCTCCTCAGAAAGAGGAACTATCAGGCTAGAATTCTATTTATGTGTGATTAGGAGAGAATCATCTAAAGAAATCTGTTGAAGTCATTAGAGAGGATTTAAAAAGGGTCTCAGAGTTTAAAAGCAAATGGGAGAGGACTGCTAAGAGTCCCACTGTGGCTAGCCCTAGTATGAGACTGGGATAAAGAACTAGAAATCTGAAACAAATGTGGGCTCCCTCAATTATTCTTTTTTTCCCTTAGGGTAAAATTATATCATACAATTTTGTGCCAATTGTACCAATGAGGGCCTTCTGTAGCTGCTATCAGTGATATGATTCTTGAATAAAATGAATCTGGTTTATAAAGAGTCAATGGGCAGAGAGATGCTTTGGTGGTAAATTCAGCCTCAGCTAAGTCAAGAGGATGGTTGCCCTTGGAATAGCTTCTAGCAAAATCAGTGAAACATCTAGCTTCATTATTCCTTTGCTTTCCAAAGGGAGATAAGTTGAACTTGCAAAGCAGAGAATCCAATTTTATTCCACGAATAAAAGAATAAAATGGAAACATCATCATTTACAGCTGTATTGCCTCCTTTTTTTTTTTTTAAACTCCATTAATTATGATGTCTTGTTGGTGTTCGGTCATTTAGTCATGTCTGAGTATTCATGACCCTGTGGACCTTAGTCTATGGGGTTTTCTTGGCAAAAATAATGGAATGGTTTACAATTTCCTTTTCCAGTGTAATCTACTGTCAAATAGAGGTTGAATGACTTACTCATAGTCACACAGCTAGGGTCTGAAGCTGGATTTGAACTCAGATTTTTCTGACTCTAAGCTCTGTGCTGTATCCACTGAGCCACTTAGCTGCTTGCAATGATGACATTTCTGGTCTATGCATCTCGGCTTATAAATAAGTTACATCCCAGATATTTTTAAATTTTATATTTGGAAATTAGAATGTATTTTCTTATAGAAGCAATGATGCAAAGGGTAGTTAAATTCCCAAGGATAGTCCAGAACAGTTATTTAGCCATAATATAGCTGAACTAAACTCCTGGATTAATAGTACTATAGAATCTAACCATTCATTTGTTCTTGTAATGAACATTGATCAAACACCTCCTGAATATTCTAGGTTCTGGGATAATCCCTGCCCTCATGAAGCTTATAGTCTAGTAGACAGATAACATATAGTTATCTACAATACTTTATTGTTAAATAAAACTACACATAAATATAAAATAGTATAAAGCATATAAAAAAGTATAAAATACACAATACACTTTATTGTTAAAGCATTGGAAAGTTGCCCAATAGCAATTTCTTAAGGTGAAACATATAAAAATCAGCCATAAAGATAAAGCCTAGAAGTACAAAGATTTATCTATTTAAAGTATCAAAAAATTTAAAAAGTATTAATTAACATGCAACAAAATAAAGGTAAGGGATGATCAGTGATGAGAATAATAATTAGAGTATACATGTCAGGAACTGTCAGGGAAAAGGTTGAAATAGGATAGTCATGATTGGGGGAGTAGATTATGGGGAGTCTTTTATTCCATAAATATCCTCACTTCTTAGTAAATTCCTGGAAAAAGAAGAATCCTGGATAAGTAGCCACATTGAATCAAAAAAGAACTAGGACTCAAGGAAGGTACTCCCTATCTCTTGTCATCTCTGCCTGGCTTCCTCTATTCAAAGAGCTGCTCTTCCCTAGTCTGGGGTATTTAAAAATTTATTTCAGGCTACCAGTCTTGCTCTTTTGAACCCATAAATTAACTTCAAAATTAATTTGAAACAGGTTTGGGATCCCTTGTAGGAGAACTCATTAGTCAATAGATTCCCCTTACGCTTCTCACTACATGCTGTTTGCTACTCCCACGTTTCCCAAACCAACCATTTTACCCAACCTCTGTCTAATAGTCTCTAGTATCAACTAGGCAACAAGGGTTAGAGAGCTTGAGTTTTTTAAATAAAGAAGAACAGATGAAGCTATAATTAGAGCAAGAGCCTAGGGTGAAGAGGTTATATAATAGACAGCACCAGGGGTTTCCAATGGCAGGAATCTAAAATAGCTTTCCAGCTAAGGAAATTTCCACATGAAGGAAGGAGCAATAGAAATCATAGAGGGATAGCATCTTTTTCTGAGGGGTACTTAGATTATTAAACCAGCTGTTGTTCTTAGCAGTGCAGCAACGTCTCATCAGCCTCAGTGGTTGCAATTCAGCAAATTATCTACAGTTTTTTGGAAGGGAAAAGCTGGGGAGACAAAACACATGGATACCTATCACTTGGGACCAAGATGGAAAATGCCACAAGAACTCTTTGCTCTCTTCTTTTCACTATTTTTGCCCCGGAATTATCTGTAAAATAGTCCCACAATCCCCCAATTCTACAGTGTCAATGCTGGTAGGTTCTGGGATAGTATATACATGGTAACATGGGGTTAATCCAACCTAACATATGTTTAAAATCCAAGGTTCTTAGCCATTGCTCCTTTTCACTGTGTGGGATCAATATGGTTTATCAAAAGAAATGCATCAAGCATCAGTATTCTGATTATCTTATCAGCCAATTAAAATTCTACCTCCCAGGGATTTCTCAGAAAGATAATTCTCTTAAGCCACAGCTTCCAAGGGAGAATACAATCTGCCTGGGGAACCTAGGACACCTAGCCCTTTATACCCCTTCACTCATATTCTTAATCCTGGAACTTTTGTGGATCTGAATAGTTGTGGGCTAAGGATCATTTTTGTGGAAAAGAAATTTTTTGGAAATCATTTGCAAATCAACAATGAATCACATAACAGATACGAAAAATTGTGCTTCTAGGGAAAGAACATCCTGAGGGACCCACGGAGACTAATAATGATGATTGTTTTATTTTTATATCATCAGTAAACACAATCATGGGGAGGTACAGCGTGTTCGGTGACAATTGATTTTGGCAAGAAGTCCTCGGTTCAATGTTCTTTATAAGATCCAATGTAAAGAAGAAGCATACATTCCAGAAAGCAGGGTGTTTTATAAGGAGCCAGAATGGGTTGGCAGCCAAATGGAACATGGCAAAGAGAAGAGTACTTAATAACAAATGTGGAGTGGGCCCATGGTTCACTTTTTAGTGCCTTCTAGAATCCAAAGTCCAAATGAACCCCAAATGCCAAGTAGTGAAAGAAAGAACATAAAATACCTTCTTTCTACCATTCCTTCGGAACATATGGGCTTTAATTAGCAAACAATGGAAAAATTAAATAGGTGATTTTTACTTTTTTATTAGTTCATAGCTGAGATTTGGTTTTCCATACTACAACAGGTACCCTGATGTCAACAACACATTTTGCTATAGTCAAGGACAGTTTCTTAAAGGGATTTCAGGAATTGTAAAGAAAGATAGTTTAAAAGAAAGACCCACTGGAAATCTAATCACTTTATTTTCTATCAAGCAGCTGGTTTTTAAGATAGCAATAAGATTCAAACTATTTCTCTTCCAACAAGGAAAAATGGGTTGCTAAGTTTGGCCTAAGAGGTAATTAGTATAAGGCCGATAATAACACTGCAAGATAAAAGGGAGGGGAATTAAAATACCTTTTGTGTATATAAGTGAGTTTTCATGTTCAAGTGAATTACATTTGAAATCATTTACATTCAACATCTGTTTTATTCTCCAATTGGGGACCTTTGCAGATACCTTGGCTAGCTTTTTCCTTTCTCTAAAGAGACATACATGCCAAAAGGGGAGTGCAATTGGCCAAGAGTGAAGCAATCTCAAATCATCAGAACAACTTATTCCTTGTCACTTAAGGGAGAATTCAGATGATGTTCCAAAGATACACGTGCAAATTCGAATGATCTCTGCAAAGATCATAGTACCATTTTCCTATATCAATACCAATAATTCTACTTCAGCACGCCTTCATATGGAATTCATCTTTCCCTAAAGAGACACGTGCAATTTATAACACTGGAAATAAAGCTAAACAAAATCTAATTGGGTGGTCAGTATGGGCTGGAATGAGAGTTTAATTTTCAGCTGTCACACTAACAAATTAAACAAGATGGAAAATATAGAGTATCACTGAGACTTTTTCCAACTCTCAATTTCTAGGATTCTGTGAATATACTTATACTTTGGAATTACCATGTCTTAATGAAGATTTTACTTAATTCAACAGCTTAGATAAATTCAATTATATAGTTTCAAAAAAAAAAAAAAACTTCGGAAAACTTACAATGGCTTAAAATAAATCATTCTTTGACTTAACATGGTAACAAAATCCAATGAGTCAGCATAGTACCATATGACTTTACTGGACATTGGGAAAATTGTGAATAGAAAGCAGTCCATGTAAAAAAAAAAATAAGCTTAAAGCTTTTAGTACATAGGAAGCTCAACATGAATAAACAGTATGATGTGATTATCAGACAAGCTAATTCAATAATACATGACATTAATAAAAATTTAGTATGTAGAATCCCACTACGTTGGGTCTACCATCACTAGAATATTGTATTCCTTTTAGGTACTGCATTCATAAGAGAGAAAGATATATACCCTCTGAAACAGGGTGACTAATGTAATAAAGACATTAGAAACTTTGAAATAATATGAGGAGTAGTTGGAAAAATCTAGAATTCTTTAGTTTTGAGGAAAAAAGACTGGATAGGATACACCATTGTTGTTGTTCAATTGTGGGTGACTCTTCACGACCCTATTTAGTAAAAATACTAGAGTGATTTACTATTTCCTTTTCATTTTAGAGATGAGGAAACTGAGGCAAACAGAATTGAGTGACTTGACCAGGCTCACAGTCAGTATTGTTTGAGGCTGGATTTGAACTCAGATCTTCCTGATTCTAGACCCCTACTATGCTACCTAGCTGCCCCAGCTGTCTTCAAATTTTTTAAAGTGTGGAAGCAGAATTATACTGATTTTGCTAGCTCTAGATAGGAGAATTGAGATCAAGAATGTAACTCAAAGGAAGAAAATTTATGAGAAAACTTCCTAATAATTATCATGTAATTTTAGGACCACAAATAACCTCAAAGGACATATAGCACAACCCTGACATGAAGCATGAATCTCTTTCACAAAAACCTCTGTGAGTGTTAAGCCAGAATCTGTTGAACACTTTCCATTTTAGGGGCTCTCACTGTTGCCCATGGAGCCAATTCTAGTAGAATGTAAGCTCCTTGAGGTGAGGAATTTATTTGTATTTTGTCTACATATCCTCAATTGCTAGCACAATCTTTCATATAGTAAGCACTTAGCAAATATTGGTTGGATTGGATTTAATTGAATTCCGCTTTGGGAAATCTTTAATTATCTGGAAGGTCTCCTGACTCCCCAGAATTAAATAAGCTTTTTTTTTTAAACTAAGGCAACGAGTTTCCTAACACAAAAAGTGTTTCTTAATGGGTAGATGCCATACGACAGAAAATTTGTGGTATTGTCGAGGGCATTCATCCTTTGAAAAATGGTCACATTAGATATTCTGAGAGCTTCCTTATAACTGTAAACTTATGATTTTATGTTTGTTTAAATCTCTACAATAATTGACACAAAACTTTGTATTCTACATACTGCCATATTTTAGTTATTCAGAAGTAAAATAAAATCGGAGATATACTCTTTTTAAAAAATTTATTTAAAAAGAGACTTTTTATTGTATTTATATGTGACACATATTTGAATCTTACTTTTTTATTTGTATACTTAGTATAATGGTTTATACGTAATAATGTTTCATTCATCCATCTTTGTTGAATTACTAGGCCATTTCCAGCACTCTACTATAGATTTGGACTCAAGGTTCAATCAGAACTTCATAGGCTGGTGATATACATTGTATGTCACATTGTTTATATAATGCATACTATATACATTGTATTTTGGGGTTGAGTCCTGTTTTTACACTCAACCTGATCTAGTCCATTTGCCAAGATAGTTTGTAACAGGGTGCTTATGGGCCTTGTGGATAGAGAGAGAAGTGACAAAGGCATAAGATGACCCCTTTCCTGAAAGCTGTGGAACACATCCACTCCAACTTTCCTCTTGAGCTTATAAAGCCATACGTATTTCAAACTGGTTCTTGACTATCCCGAGGCCAGACACAGGCCAGTTTAACACAGCTGTGACCAAAGACGTTAGACATGGTTTAACTCAGTTTGAATTGTTAAGTCTCCTTCTCTGTTTTCTATCAGAAGTTTGGAAAGTCATCCTCAGCCTCCATCCAAAAGTCTCATCTCAGATTTTATAAGAGAACAACACGTGCTGTGATCAGGAAAGGTAAGTCCCATGATGCCTCTTGCCAAGGAGGACGTAGGGTTAATTGTCCTGTCCTTCTATGTTGAGCACCAAGGGATAGCACCTGCCCCAGAACCATGGCGAGACAATATCTTCCTCTAAAAGTCATCCATTTTGAGAATTCAGTTACTAATATTTAAAGTTTCTACTCTGCTGATTACTGATAAAAAAGATAATCATTTAAAGGAGATTCTCACTCTCATTCCCCAGGTTCCTATATCTATAAAATATTTGATCAAGGAAATCATTCTCAATACAATAAGTTCTTTTCCTAGTACCTGAATAATTTCCAATAAAAAGTTCAACTTTGGTATTAATTCTCTCAGGCTACTAGAGAACTATTTACTATGCTCCTCAAAAGAATTCATCACTTCAGCTATTAATAAATCAAAGATTCAATGTAAATAAAGTATTTTAGCTTTCTCTGTGGAGGCAGTGGGGTTAAAGTGTTGGCTTTGGAGTCGATGGAGCTGAATTCAAATTTCAACTTAGATTCTTACTGCTTATCTAAACAACCCCTGACAAGTTGTTTAAGGAGGAGTTGGACTTAATGATCTCTTACATCTCTTCTAGCTCTGATCTCTGATAATATGATTGATTTCTGGGTATGTTCTGGGATTAGAACTGGGTTTAGTCTAACCCTCATCTCTTCTATCCCTCTACCACTGAGCACTGATGGAGGAGGCAGAGTTCTGCAGTGGAAAAAACTGGGCTTGAAGTTAGGAGACTTTTATTTGAATCCAGGTTCAGGATTACCAAGGAAAGTAAATATATTAAAATACTTTGATTAAAATTATTTTAAAAATAAATTTGCAGACTGTTGTTAAGATTCCCTGGACTAAATTATCTTTAAGATCCCTTCAATCTCTAAATTTTAGAATTTAAAGCTGTGTAGTCGAAGGCAAGTGTGAAACCTACTTCACTGGATTGCTGTGTAGAAAGTGCTCTGATGTACATGAACTGATGCTAAGTGAAATGAGCAGAACCAAGAGATTATTATACATGGCAACAGCAAGATTGTATAATGATCAATTCTGATGGACGCGGCTTTCTTCAACAATGGAGTGATTCAAACCATTTCCAATGATTTTGTGATGGAGCGAGCCATCTACACCCAGAGAGAGGCCTCTGGGAACTGAGTGTGATTCACAACATAAAATTTTCACTCTTTCTGTTGTTGTTTGCATTTTGTTTTCTTTCTCAATTTTTTTTCCTTTGGGATTTGATTTTTCTTGTGCAGCATGATATTTGTGGAAACATGTATAGAGGAATTGCACGTTTAACATATAGTGGATCACTTGCCAACTGGGAGGGAGGAAAGGAGGTAAAAAATTAGAACACAGGGTTTTGTAAGAGTGAATGTTGAAAATTATACATGTATATATTTTGAAAATAAAAAGCTATAATTAAAAAATAAATTTACAAGCTTAATTAAAAAAGAAAGTACACTGTAAAAAATAAAGTCCTTTTTCATTAGATAAATGGAAATGGGGGTCCTGTGGGCACAGAATGCTGCATTCATCTAAAGTTGGTCTCTGGGTAAATTGTTTTTGCTTATCTGCTTGTGATCATAAGAGCAGGCCTAGGGGAGTCATATGTGTAGTAATGACTGGAATGTAAAAATAAAAGGCATCAGGTTCTATACTGAGATTTGGAAGGAACAGCTAATCCAATCTTGTCATTTTACTTAGTCCTAGAAAGTCAAGTAACTTGCCCAACATTCCTCCAAACAACTCGATGGCAGGGCTGGCATTCGAACCCAGATTTTGTCTTTTTAAAACTACTCTTTCTCCTGCACATCAAGATAAAGAAACACAACTGTGTTATCCTAAACAGCGGGACAGAGTGGATAGACTCAAAAGTTCTTTCTGCTTTGATTATTATAGGGGAGGAGAGGAAATGAAGCTATGGACTAATTATCTCAATTATCCCCATATATCATCCTCATGTCTATTTTTTGTAGCAGCTGGAAAGCCAGCTCCTCCCCCAGCCACTGCCCAGCAGCAGCAGCAGCAGCCAGGGGACACACTAGAGCTTCAGGCAGGACCAAGCCTTCCCTCTGGAAGAACGGCTCTGTCCAATTACAATTTTTCAGAAAATAGGATTGTAAGCTGAGCCTCTTGACAGTAGATGGCAGCAAGAGACAAAGAATAGAATGTTTATGATTCATTTCCTTTCTTTGTCCTATGCCTGCAACTTGTGTGTTTTGATGGTAGAAGAAAACAGATGCCAAAATTCAGAATGGAGATATTGGGCTCTGTGCATTTAGCAGAACTGAATTCACAAAGGATCATGGTCAAATGTTCTCATTAGTAAAATGAATGGCTTGGTCTCTACAATAATTATATAATAGCTAGAATTTATGTAGCACTTAAAGGTTTACAGAGCACTTTACATATTTGATGTAAAGTTTTTAAAGATGAGGAAACTTCAACAAGGAGAGGCTAAATGACTTTGCCAGAATCATATCATTAATGCCTAAATCCCAATTTGAGCTCAGAGTTTCCTGATCTGAAATCCAACACTCTATAATCTTATGCTAGAGTTCATGGTCCTCCCAGGAAACTCCTTGGAAGAGCATCTCCCTGAAGAATTCTTAAAGGAGAAGATCTTTCTCTTTTCCATCAATCAACAGCACAAATATCTACTCATCGTTAAGCTGAAAGAATATGGTGGCCCTTTAAATAAATTCATGGCAGCTATTAAAACCTGGGTGTAATCCAAACATTGATATCCTAGGTGTCTTTTCTAGGTTTGGAATTCTGATATGTAATGTCCAATTATTCTCTAATACAGAATTTTTAGGAGTCACACTTACTGAACACAAAAAGAAACAGAAGATATTGGAATGAGAAGTTGATCAAGCTAGAGGTAGAACATAGAGTCTCTTCCAGGCCCCCCCAAGTTATTGCTATATGGGAAATTATGTACCACAGTGGCAGGTGGGGAAGCAGAAAGAACATTGAGATAATCATCACCTAAGTTCCTAGTACTGGGGAGACAGAACTCCAAGTGAAGGGTCAAGATATCCCTTCTGATATTTTTCCCTGCATGCCATTTTAATTTAGATAATGCAGTGAGGAATTCTCTCCCAAAACTTTCAGAATGTAAACTCTCTGAGATAAGGAACTGTTTCATTTTTGTCACTAACCCAACTCCTATTAATAAATATTTGTTCATTCATTAGTCTTATTAAACTATTCCCAAAGTCCATTATTCTTAGGTGAAGGGGTGGCCATAGATAGGATCACTTAAAGAACCCCGGTGGCTATCTAGCCTAATCTCATTTTATATTTGAGGAAACTGAGATCCAGGTAGGTTAAGTAGCTTGCCCAAGATTATACAGAGAATAAATACCTGCTAACCACTGTCTTCTCAAAAGCTTGCTCAGAGAATTGTATCCTATCATTCTTAAAAAGGGAAAGGGGGAAGTCAAGAGTACCTGAGTGCAAATCTGGTCTCAGACACTTAACACTTCCTAGCTGTGTGACCCTGGGCAAGTCACTTAACCCCAATTGCCTCAGCAAAAAAAAAGGGGGGGGAGGGAAAGGGGGACAGAAAAAAGGGAAAAAAACACTATCCAGATGACAGTCTTTGTGGGCAGAGCTTGTTAGCTCTCCCTCTCCAATGTTTCTATTGCTTTCTAAAGAGTTACTAATACTAAAGGGGTATTTATATGACCAGATGTAGTCAGAGAGAGGGTGGATGGAGAGGGAGGGATAAAGCATAAGGGGAGCTGAAAGGATAAAAGAAAAGGAATATTCAGTTTTAGAGAGACCGAGGAGGAGGTGCTGACCATGTTTGAGGAGCACATTACCAACATGCACCTGGAGGCAAAGAAAAGTATAAATGAAATTCATTTATATGAAATCAATTAGGTCTAAGGGCTAAGGACTTTCCAAAGGGAAGGATGATTCAGAAAAGTGCTCCAATTGCCCACATGTCCTTTTGCATAGATTAAAGACTATAGAACTTACTATTCATGGACTAGTTTAAGGCATGTAGTCTGGCTAATGTTATGCTAAAAGAGCTTTAATATTTCTTTGATGGAAATTCAATAACAGCTGTGGGTAAAGAGAAGAAAACAGCAGTATTGGGTGGATCCTTGACATGTGGCAGCCATGCTAACAGATAGCAAAGATCCCATCCTCTATAGGCTGAATATGGGATGAAACTGATAAGCAACAAATTTCCCAGGTCTTGCCAAGGGGCTGCAAACGATGGAGTTTTATAGATTCAGGCAGGAAATATTGCCTGCTAAGGCTCCAAAATATTTCCTTGTCTTAGAACATGAGTCTGTGTGGAGGGAATGGGGAAAAAAGAAAGAAATTATCCTACTACTCTCACATGGATCCCAATAGCATGGTGACTCCCAGATGAACAGAATGCCTATTTCAGAAGGAAAAAAACTGGTCCATGCTTTACTTTCTTACTAGTAACGTTGTCAGTTAGATTCTCAATCAAGGGTTCTCAAATATGGTCCACGAAGTTTCTTCAAGTAGTCCGTTATCTAGTTTCCCTATAAAATTAAAGCTTATATTATGATAGTTTTAGTTCATTTCATGAATTATTTACTTATAGGTACACATATGTTTATGATATTTTATAAAACCAGAATTTGGCATAGTATTGTTTCTTCAAAAGCAGTCTTCTATTAACTTGGACACATTTATATTTTGCAGTGTCACACAGGCATGCGTGAATAGTCCAAGGCCTATAGTCTTTACCCTCATCAAAATGGATTGAATCAAAACCACCTGAGAAGCCATTTAGTAAAACCCTTATTTGTAAGAAAGAAATACAGCTAAGTTATTTATTTTTCAATAAATATGTTGGACATGGTCTACTTGGTCCATATCCCAAAGAGATCATAAAAAAGGAGAAAGGACCCACATGTGCAAAAATGTTGTGGCAGCCCTTTTAGTAGTGGGAAGAAACTGGAAATTGAATGGATGCCAGGAGAATGGATGAATAAATTGTGGTATATGAATGTTATGGAATATTATTGTTCTGTAAGAAATGATCAGCAGGATGATTTCAAAGAGGTCTGGAGAGACTGACAGGAAATGATGCTGAGTGAAGTGAGTAAAACCAATAGAACAGAGTAACAAGATTATGTAATGGTCATCTGTGATGAACTTACTCTTTTCAACAATGTGGATCAAACCATTTAGTCCCCTAAATGAACTCTTTGTCTGGATGCAGATGACTGTTGTTTTTTTTAAATCACAAGTCTATTGTAAGAAAAAGAAAGAAAGAAAGAAAGAAAGAAAGAAAGAAAGAAAGAAAGAAAGAAAGAAAGAAAGAAAGAAAGAAAGAAAGAAAGAAAGAAAGAAAGAAAGAAAGAAAGAAAGAAAGAAAGAAAGAAAGAAAGAAAGAAAGAAAGAAAGAAAGAAAGAGAGAGAGAAAGAAAGAGAAAGAGAGAGAGAGAAAGAAAGAAAGAGAGAGAGAGAGAAAGAAAGAAAGAAAGAAAGAAAGAAAGAAAGAAAGAAAGAAAGAAAGAAAGAAAGAAAGAAAGAGGAAGGGAGAGAGGGAGGAAAGGATGGAGGAAGGGAGAGAGGGAGGAAAGGATGGAGGAAGGGATGGAGGAAGAAAGAAAGAGAAAGAGAGAGAGAAAGAAAGAAAGAGAGAGAGAGAGAAAGAAAGAAAGAAAGAAAGAAAGAAAGAAAGAAAGAAAGAAAGAAAGAAAGAAAGAAAGAAAGAAAGAAAGAAAGAAAGAAAGAAAGAAAGAAAGAAAGAAAGAAAGGAAGGAAGGAAGAAAGAAAGAAAGAAAGAAAGAAAGAAAGAAAGAAAGAAAGAAAGAAAGAAAGAAAGAAAGAAAGAAAGAAAGAAAGAAAGAAAGAAAAAGAAAGAAAGAAAGAAAGAGGAAGGGAGAGAGGGAGGAAGGGATGGAGGAAGGGATGGAGGAAGAAAGGAAGGGAGGAAGAAAGGAAGGGAGGAAGGGAGGAAGGAAGGAAGGGAAAAAAAGAAAAAAAATACCTGATTGCATCCTTCGACCATCGAGTTATCTTTTGAAGAAGTTGAACCTTCAAATTGATTTTGTGTGATGAATCGTCCTAGGTCCTGTTTCCCTCTATGAGAAGTCCATTGAGACACTATAAATATCCCTTTGAAGCTGAGATTCCACCCACTCTGGGTTATAAATTCAGAGGAAAATTTTTATTGGGCATTATTAAAATGCTTAACTAGAATTCAGAAACTTGCTTAACAGCTGGGATATTTTGGAAATATCATGAGAAGAAAGAGACAAAAAGACATTAACTTTGTGATTCTGAATAAACTATGTTGGAAAATACCATAGTTTAGGGTATTTTATGGCAATTCTTTTCTTTTTTCCCATTAGTTCTACAAATTGGTGCAACTCCCCATAATGTGTTGAACTGGGAAAGAAGTGTATTTATGCTATTTATAATGAAATTTATCCTTATCATGGTCTAACAATATAGTCTAAATATAGTCTAAATAGGATCATGGCATTGACTAAGCCTTAAAGTAATTTTCAAGGATTTTTATCTATTATTTTTGTATTGTTACATATTTCTGGCTATTTGACCTTGGAAGTATGTTGGATTAGGGAAAAAAGCATAAACTTTTAAAAGAAAATACTTGGAGCTTGAAATAGAAACTGTGTCAACAAGACATACTTGCCATTGCAAAAAAATCTGACTTTGGTAATGAAAGTACTGTTAGCAAAATAGGAAAAGAATGGGATATTGTTAAACAACATTAGAATTTTGCTTTGAATCTCTTACAAAAAATTGGTCATTGTAGTGGGGACTAAAATAGTTTCCCTCCCTATTCCATGGTGGTCAGTGTTCTTTGTCCTTTATCCTTGTAGAAGACAATGACCTCAGGAAGTGATGCGATGACTTGCAAGTGAATTGGATTTCAGTGAGGAAGGGCTGTACAAGGTTACCTGCCTCACTCTCCCCTCTAGAGCCTTCTGGATCCAGTGGCCAGTTATAGATTGGGATGACTGGAGATGCCCTGCATGTAATATCCAAGACTTGCAAACCTTTGTAAAAAGTCAGGGATGGACTATAAATTCTCCTACTGCAGAGTCATGGTTGAGTATCTGAGTACACTTCCTTCAGTAAGGCAGAACGCCACTTGCAAAAAGTTTCAGGAAGATGCAAAGGCCAGAAAGATTCTCCTGTGTTGTAGCATCTGACCCACCTCCACAGATCCCATGGTGAGAATCTAGGAAGTGCCTGATGGATTGATATTTGCAGCATTTTCAAGCTGGTAGGATCTTTGTGCTCTGCAACTCATGCCATGCCACAAGCCAGCACCTTGCTATTTGAATAAGAACTTGCTCTTCAAGGCAGTCAATTCTATTTTGGAGCAGGGATATTTCTTCTGACTTCAAACCTCATTTGGCATTTGCAACCCCAACCTACTGTCCTAGCTCTGCCAATGAGTGAAGGACAAGATTGTGACATACTACAAGCTCTGTCTCACTGTAAGATCTATGATATTAAAGATTTAAATTAAAAAAAAACACAATTTAGCAAAACCAAATGTGTCATCTGCTTATGGCAGAATGTACAATATTCTACAACTGTAATGCTCACCTTTTCTATTGCAGGAGGAAGGGACATTTTCTGATCTCTTTGCTGAGACCAAGCTTGGTTATTTTAATTACAGTATTTAATTTTGTTTTATTTATCTTTCTTTATATATTATTAAAGTCACATATTGTTGTAAAACTTACTTTTAAACCTAGTTATTACCATTATTTTTGTGTAGAAATTGTAAAAAAAAAAAAGCCACTTGGTCTCGTTAGTTCCCTCATATTTAATTCACTCTCCAGAAAGTGCCAAAACCTGCATTAATTCTGTGGTAGTGCTGGAAGAAATATAGAGCAACCTTTGTCCTCTTTTCCCTAGAGCTTTTGGGTAGTAGCAATTTGAATATCCCTACCCAGATCCCCAGAGGGAAACCTCAGGGAACTAAGAATCAATTAATCAATTAAGGAGAGAATGGTGTGTAGAGATATTAAGATCTTGACCCTGATGATGTCAAAGCTTAGACAACAAATACCATGAGCCACAATGAGTCAAAATAAAACTGAGGAGAGGCCCACTTGTAATGTACAATGGAAAATTTCTCTTCCATTCCTGGGAAACCTTATAGGTATAGAAATTGGATCTATAAAATTCACAATGTAAAAAAAGGCTCTAGAAATAAAACCAAGTATGTTTTTACACTGTGATGTTGACAGACCAGGTAGTTCAGGGTAAAAGAGTAGGTCCCCTGGGGAAGGGAATGACTGCCATCTGCTGGGAGACTAAGGAAAATTGTAGGAGGCAAGGGAGTGTTGGAAGCAAAATAATGCTGACTTGTGTGAAAAGCTAAAATGTGGACAATGTATTATGTCATCTTCAAGAGCTATTAAAGTTTAAACTGCAGAAGAAGCTACACTGAGCATATAGCTACAGGAGCCCTCAAAGAGAGCCCTAACATTTAGAGGAGTAA
Source organism: Sminthopsis crassicaudata (assembly GCF_048593235.1). Classification (NCBI taxonomy): domain Eukaryota; kingdom Metazoa; phylum Chordata; class Mammalia; order Dasyuromorphia; family Dasyuridae; genus Sminthopsis; species Sminthopsis crassicaudata. The sequence continues at coordinate 38,399,701 of NC_133622.1, forward strand.
CTTATTTGGTCCTTCCTCCTTCTGTCCCTCCCTCTCTCCTTTCCTTCCTTCCTTCCTTCCTTCCTTCCTTCCTTCCTTCCTTCCTTCCTTCCTTCCTTCCTTCCTTCCTTCCTTCCTTCCTTCCTTCCTTCCTTCCTTCCTTCCTTCCTTCCTTCCTTCCTTCCTTCCTTCCTTCCTTCCTTCCTTCCTTCCTTCCTTCCTCTGTCTCTCCCTCTTTCCTTTCTTTCCCTCCCTCCCTCCCTCCTTCCTTCCTTCCTTCCTTCCTCTGTCTCTCCCTCTCTCCTTTCTTTCCCTCCCTCCTTCCTTCCTTCCTTCCTTCCTTCCTTCCTTCCTTCCTTCCTTCCTTCCTTCCTTCCTTCCTTCCTTCCTTCCTTCCTTCCTTCCTCCCTTCCTTCCTCTGTCCCTCCCTCTCTCTCCTTTCTTTTCCTCCCTCCCTCCTTCCTTCCTTTCTTCTTTCCTTTCTTCCTTTCTATCTTTCCATAACCCCTTTACAAGCACATGGAGTACAAAACTCAAAAAAAGTTTATTTCAAGACTATGCTTCTTACTCTAAGTGGTTGAGACTTTATACAGTCCTGATGAGTATTATTATTTTTTCTGAGTTCTCATATGAATCTTAATGATTTTTTTTAGTTTCTAAATAAACGTATTTGTTTTTGAGTTTTTCATTCCATGTGCTTGTAAAGGGGGTTAATGACTACAAGGGTTGTCAGATAGTGAAGCCACCTATTACCTGAGTGAAAAGAGTGAGTCAGAAGGAAGAAATTCCTTAAAGAAAGCTTCCCTTTCATATTGGGAGAGAGCCTCTGACACAAATTTTAATACAAACAATTATAATAACAATGTATTTGAATAAGGAAACCAAGTTTTTTGATGTAATTAAAAGTGATAATCTTTTACTTTCTTACATTCTAAATGAATATGCACTCTTGTTAAATCAGATTCTCTTAAAATTTTATTTCAATTAAATTCAATTCAATAAACTTTTATTAAGTGTCTACAAAGTAAGAGGTATCATGCTAAGCTTTGGGAATACAAAGACAAAAATGTAATCTCCCTGACCTCAAGGAACATTCATTCTATTGGGAGAAGATTATACATATACAAATGAATAAATACAAAATATATACACAGTGAATATCGGGTAATATAGGAGTTGCAGAGCAGCACTAAAAATCTAGGACTAATATTCTTAAACCAGAGGTCACAGACCACAAGAGTTTTATGGGTGGATTTCAAGGACACCATAAACTTGGATGTGGAAAAATACATTTTTATTTTTACTGATCTTTAACTGAAATTCAGCATTTCCTTCAATTATCTAAAAAATCTTTTTCTGAGGTGGGTACCCATAAACTTTTCTATGATTGGTAAAGAAGTCCATGACAAAAAAAAAATGTTATGAACTTCGGGGACTTATATAGTAGGTGATAGGAGTTGGAGGGCTAGGATTTCAAGAAGTGAAGAACACAGTGCATTACCAGCAAGGGACAAAAGATCCAAGAGATAAGATGTTATGTATAAGAAGAAAAAGTAGACCAGTTTGGCTGGAGCACAGAATGAAGAAAGGTAAGATAAAATCACTCTAGAAGGAAAGATTGGAGCCAGATTTCATAGAATTCTAAATGCCAAATAGAGGAGTTTATATTTTTCATCTTAAAAATTAATAGGAAACTACTGAAGCATAGGACCACAGGATTAGAGATGTAAAGTAGAAAGAGACCTCAGAGATTACCTAAACCAACCTTCTCATTTCACATATCAGGAAACTGAAACCCCAGAGTTATTAAGTAATTTGTCCAAAATCACATAAAAGGCCATAGAAAGTTGGCAGAGTAGAGATTTAAATTAGGTTTTTCCCCCCAAATTCAGTTTTCTTTACAACCCACCACAATCTTTTATGGCCAAACTTGCTCTTTAATCACATCTACTTGCCAACAGAATGGAATGAAGAGAAACTCAAGGCAAGGAGGTCAAGCAAGAGATTTTTGTAATAGTGAGGTAGAAAGGTAATGAAGGCCAAAAATAGGATGTGAGTCCTATGTGAGTTGAGGAAATGGTCAGATGGAAGAGATTTTATGGAGGTTGATTCAAACCCATTTGGCATCTGATTGGAACTTTGCCAGAAAGCTAAAATAATAGAAGGGCTTAATGACCAAATAGTCCACGATATGCTGAATCTTATTGCCTTTGGGGGTTCAATAATACCCACTCTTCCGATTCCTTTTTTCCCCCCTCTCCAAGTACGTGTGAGTCATCCTTTTATTTAAATGCAACTACATCTAACTTATCTGAGCATGTAGGGAAGTGAAGAATATAGGATGACTCCAAGATGTAACCTTGAGCAACTGTAGGAGTGATGGTGCTCCTTAGAAATAAGGAGTTAGTAAGATAGTCAGCAACAAGGCTGAACCTTGGTATCGGGGCATATAAATGTATATGTGTATTTGTCTCTCCACATCATATCTCATATTTGAAATACAATCTCCTTCAAAAATGAGATTTAATTCACTCAAATTCAGTTTGTTTCATTACTTTCTAATGAGAACCTAAGGAAAACCAAACCTTATTTTCATTTCCCCTAAAAAGCTAAACAAGCTCTCTGCAGCACATGGCTAAGTTCAAAGGAAAGATGTTTCTCACTTTATGCTGGAGGCTTTCTTTGATTTCTTCTTACAGTGACTTTGCACATATTCGCTGGAATCCAACTTATTTGGATGTCATTGCATCACGTCCCTGATGTCATGGTCTTCGAACAAACAACAATAATAGCAAGAACCTCTGTGACCATCATTAAAGCACTCTGAGTGTCCACCTGCCACCTCTCACGCTTGACAAGTGACCAGCCCATTTTCCCCTTTCTATCTGAAAGTCCCTTATGATTTTTTTTTATTCCTGTTCTTCCTCAAAGTTTTTCATTGATCACAGGTTGCAATTGTTCCTACCAGCCATACACCTCTCCATTGAGCCCCTAGTGTGTTATTCATTTTTAACTCTTTAAAGATCGTTACATTTCATATTTCACTGCTATATCACCATTAAAAAAAAAAAAAGATGGGCTTTTGCTTTCCCAGGAAGCTTAAGTACAGAAAGTCTTGATGGATCAAATATCCCATAAAATGATATTTCTTGTTCCCTTTGGAAGTATAATAAAATCCAGTCAGCCAATTCCTTGCCTTGCCTCTTTAAGGAGGATCTGTAAGAGTCATCCTTTCCTTTAACAGAAACTTTCTTCTCTCTTCTAGTTTCACATATAGTAGGAAGCATGTTTCTCAGCAAAAGATCAAGTTTATTTCCAAGGACCAAACTACCTAATCACTGAAAGGCATATCCCTAGTATGCTAACCACCTGAGGATGACCTTTTTTTTTTTGGTCATGAAAACTGATGAGACAAAAATACGATGGAAATAATTTTCAACAAATGATCAACAGAATAAAGAGATTAATATGACACTTTTATGCAAGAATAATTCTGAGAATCGTGCCCTCCCTACTTCCTACTCCAGTCATTTGAAGAAAAATAAAATGTCTACAATTATGCACACACACACACACACACACACACACACACGCACACACATGTAGCAGCAGCAGTGGTATAACAAAATCTTTGACAGAAAGAACTGGATTCTAGGTCCTACCTGTAACACATTTTAGCAGCTAACCCCAAGAGAATTTCTTAATTATAAACCACTTTCAAAGACCTAAAGTAAGGCAGTTAACAATCCTTACATGGTAGAAGGAATTTCCACATTGGGAATTCTATATATTAAGAAAACCTCATATTTAGGCCAAAAATTATATATAATTCTTTACATTTTTAAAATACTAGAACCATTAACATTAGCTTTAGCTAACTGTGGAAGGGGGAGATGGATTGTGTATCCCATTGAGTGGTCTACCTGATTTATATGTGCATGTTAACATGGTTCAAATAATCTATTGTTTTAACACTCAGGGTAACTAAGATGATGAGAAAAACCAAGACTCAATCACTTTAGAATAAACTGTAGGAAATTTAATGTTCATCTGCATAAAAATTAGGTGGTAACCTGATTTTGTTGGTATCATTGTCATACCAGTCACATCCGATTCTTTGTGACCCCATTTTGGGGTTTCCTTGGCAAAGATATTAGCGTGGCTTGCCATATCCTTCTCGAACTCATTTTACAGATGAAGAATTGAGACAGAGTTAAGTGACTTGCTCAGAGTCACACAGTGAGTAAGTATGTAAGGCTGGATTTAAGTGGAAAAAAAAGAGTCTTTCTGACTCTAAACTTAGCACACTATCTACTATGTTACGTAGCTGCCATCATAACATTATTGCTGTCTTCAAATATTTGACTGTTATGTCAAAGAGGGATGAAACAATCTTCTTGATTGGAACATGTAAAACTAACACCAACGAGTAGAAATTATAGAGAGAAAAAGTTTGGCTCAATATAAAAAAATTCTTAACAATTAGACCTGTCCAAAAATGGAAGGGCTGGCCCATGGCGGAAGGAGCTCCTTGTCATTAGAGGTATTTGGGCAGAGATTGGTTGATCACTAATTGGGGATGTCATGGATAGAATTCATGTTTCAGGTCAGGGGTGGTAGAGATGAGGTCCACTCTAAAGTTTCTTCTAACTATAAGATTCCATAGGATAATTATATGGCAAAACTGAACTATAAAGAGCACAGAACAGCTGGCTGTCTTTTAAGTTGGATTTGACCTCACCACCTTGGGACCTCACCGATAATTCACTTTGTGGTCTATATTAAGTTGAATTCTAGCCCCACCTTCTTTCAGAAAAGAGACAAGTACCTCAGGAATTGGGTTGGGTAGGCTCTTGTGGAGACTATAATCTTTTATAAAGACCCCAATCTTTTGAGATTCAGTACCTCCAGGAGGAAATAAAAGAAGGAAGTAGCAAGTGGTGGTGAGCAGCATGGTTGAACCAGGAGAATACTGGATTTAAGTAAAAGACTGTAATTATTACTGGGAAGCCATGTCAATGTAAGCAGAACCAGAATTAGGCTAGGGTACCTGGAACTTTGCTACAGGGAACTGATATCTGAAGGACATTCTTCCTCTCCATGTCAGTTCTCTTGGTCTATCAACCCAGCTTTCTTCTGGAAGTTAGGGGTTGAAGGTCAATCTGATCTGAAGCTTCTTTTCCCAACACAATTGCATCTGATGAGATGGACCACTCTCTGCTTCCCATTCTCCCACTAAATAAATTTGCCCTGGGCACCAGAAATCCTAATACAGTCCTAAAGATAAGGAATTATCATTTGTATCTGAGAGATTAACCAGTGTGAAGTGTGAGTATAGAACCAGCTGGATAACTTTTCCAGAAATACATGAGTGAGTCTAAGTATGTGTCAGATTGCAAGTGGCTGAATTTGTTATTTGTGAGGAAGTGGAACAAAAATCCCTTTGAACCTGAGCAACCACATTTGCATATCAAAAGGACCCAAATTCAGCTGAGCATTAATATTTACCTGGGCAAACAGAAGAGCCTTAGAGTTTTAAAATTTAGGGAAGGCAAAAGACCAGAGCGGTTGGATAATTATCAAGCAAATAACCATTATCTGCTTTACAGCCTATTCGGCAGAGATGAATTTTGGGGGAAAGTATTAGGCAGTCACCATAAACTTGGGTCAGGTCTCTAAGTGACCCAGCTCTAAGTCAGGAAGGAACTTTAAAAGAAAAGTTCAAGTCTCATTCTTTGTTCCAGAGAATTGAGCAGCTAAGGCTGAGCGTTTACTGTCTGGAACATGGCGGACCTCAGAGACTAGATTTCTGGGGAGGAGAGCTGGGGAAGCTTTCTCCATTTTCAGGGGAGGGGCTGCTGTTCTTTCTGGAAGGAGACATCAATATACTAACTAAAGATCTCAGATGAACTAGAATCTGGGCCCTGTGGAGAATATAGGCAAGCATTGTCTAGCAGTGAATACAGGGGAGACAGTGTGAACTGTAACATGTACACATCAGCAGCTCCATGTAGGGGTAGGAAGTATCCTTTTTTGTATCCCGCAGTCATACAAATAAATTGAATCCCCTCAAAAACAATCTCTATATTTTCTGACCTTCTCCACTTTGTGGAAGAGCCTGCCCTTAAACTGATGCAAGGAACACTGTATTATAAATCTCATGATATGCTCTTTGCTCCAACCTAACTAGTGTGTTGTGACTGACTAGAAAAAAGAGGCAGCATCAGTAGGGGCTTTAATTTTGAGAAATCCCACACATAGGTCTCTGATTTGGGGAGGAGGGGGTAACTTCTTTTGATTTTATGTATAAAAAACCATCATAGATGTTAGATGATAATTTATTCAAACAGTTGTGTTCTTCTACAAGAACCCCTTAGTTCAGTTTTCATTTGGGGATAAGACGAGCCTCTCACAAGATGTTTTAACAAAGCGGTAGAATTTTCTTTGCCCTAACATGGCAAAAGCTTCTGTGTCTCCAACTAGAAATGCAGTTAGCCTGTAAACCAGGCACTCACCAAGTGTGAGAGGTCTGGATAATACACAGCTGGCCTTCTGACCGGGAAGGCAAATGCCCCTTGACCAGGAAGCAGCATCCGGAAAGCAGAAGCCAATCGGCTTGTGGGGGGGAGGGGGCAGGGAAAATTGTGTCAGGGAAGCTAAGGCCAAAGAAAGTTGCATCAAAAAAGTTCTAGACCTGTATCACACCTTTAAAGTCCTCACTTTAGGTTGCTACTCTTGTATCACAGTAGCGCCATCATTGACCTTCTTTGGAATGGTCTTTGAACCTTGTAATTTATTTTTAAACTATTCCAAATGATGATGTGCTTTTATTCTTTGAAAATGAAGTTCTCTGAAGGAATAGCCCTCAAACCTTTCAAGCCAAGGTTGGTGGATAAAAATACAGCTATATCTGGAGCTTAGAACAAAGGGATGGCTCAAAAAACTGATCCAAAAGACAATCCCAAAGGAGAGGCTCCAGAAATAATTTGAGCTATGTTAGAATCATCATCATCTTCATCATCATCATCATCATCATCATCATCATCATCATCATTAGTATTTACAATGCCCTGGAGTAAAGAGGACCAGGAATTCAAATCTGAACTCAAATATTTACTAGTAGCTGTGTGAACCTGGACAAGCCACTCAACTCTTTTTGCCTCACTTTCCTCATCTGTAAAATGATCTGGAGAAGGAAATGGGAAATCACTTTAGCATCTTTACCAAGAAAATCCCAGATGGAGTCAGGAAGAATCAGATGTGACTGATCAATAGCTGAACCACAACAAATGTAGCACCTACTATGTGCCAGGCACTTTACAAATATTCTCTCATTTGATCTTAACAACACTGGGAGGTAAGATGCTATTATTATCCCTGTTTTACTGAGAGGGAAACTGAGGCAAACAGGCTAAATGGCCAATCCAAGATCATACAGTAATTCAATGGTGGAAGTTGTATCTGAACTTGGGTCTTCCTGGCTCCAGACTCAGAGGTCCAGACCAAAATCAGCCTCCTTGGAAGGTAGATGAAGGAGGTGTGTATACTAGTGTGCTGCTTTTATAATTACACCTCCTCTAGAGCTTCCAAATTACATGGGGGCAAGGAAGACTCTTTTAGTGTGAAGAAAGTCCCAGTGATGGCCACTGTTGTATTGATTCTCCCCCACACCCCTTCCCCCCAAACATATCATCAGATTTTGGTGATAACTTCCATTTCACCAAATGTCCTTTTATTTCTGACTTTAAAGGATGCCTCCAGCCCTTATCCCTGTGGAGAGAGCGGCACAGCATGCTTAACTGGAAGCCTCTGCCAAATAAATCAGGAACTATTCTGCCTCAAAGCTCTGCTGGAAAATGTCCCTGTTGTCAGGCTATTCCCTCCTGCCCTGCATTTCGGTGGCTGAGAAGGCGTCGATTAAAAATGACTTGATGGAATCGGTTCTTTCACCTGGGACAGGAAGCTGCCGCCTGCTATGTCCTGAGAATGAATCATCCAGATATCACGTCAGACATACCTCGGAGCTCGAAAAACGGCCTGCTTCCACCTGGAAATCTAGTGATTGATTTCCTTCCTGCTCAGACTAGGAAGTGAGTCCTATGTGAGTCAGGAGGCTCAATTTGCTCCCATAGGAGTGCTATGGACTAGGCCATTGAACAATTAGACCTCTGTGTCAGGCAAGATTCATAAGCAAATTCAATTTTCTTTCCTCGCTGTGAGCACACTCCTAATTCACCCTTCCAACCTCCATCCTTTGAATTAAAAAGATTAAAAAAACTGGAGAGAGAAGGAGAAATCAGGTATGAAGTATTTATTTCCTTAAACTGGAACAGAGGAAAATAACCAAATGTATTGATAATAAACTTTACAATTTTTACATCCTTAAAAATGTTTAATATGCAATAGGATCTTTTTTTTTGACCCCAGAGTTGGTGATCTATCCAGTGAGCCATCTAGCTTCCAATTATTTCCCAAAAGTCATTTCCCAAAGTTAGTAAGTGCTAGAGGTTGGGCTTGAACTCAAGTATCACCTAACGTCATGCCATAATTCTTTTTTGCTGTCTAGAGGTGTCAAACTCTGGCGTCCACCGATTACAGTGCTGAGGAACCAGATTAAAATGTGATTGGGAAATATTTTTTTTATTGATTTTATAATTATAACATTTTTGACAGTACATATGTATAGGTAATTTTTTTACAACATTATCCCTTGTCCTCCCTTCTGTTCCGAATTTTTCCCCTCCTTCCCTCCACCCCCTCCCGTAGATGGCAGGCATTCCCATACATATTAAATATCTTATAGTATATCCTAGGTACAATATATGTATGCAGAACTGAATTTTGTTGTTGTTGTTGTTGTTGTTGTTGTTGTTGTTGTTGTTGTTGTTGCAAAGGAAGAATTGGATTCAGAAGGTAAAAATAACCTGGGGAGAAAAACAAAAACAAAAAAAAAATGCTAAGTTTACACTCATTTCCCAGTGTTCCTTCTCTGGGTGTAGCTGATTCTATCCATCATTGATCAATTGGAATTGGATTAGCTCTTCTCTATGTTGAAGATATCCACTTGATTGGGAAATATTTAACAAAATAAATGCAAATAAGTGGAAGCTAGGTGGCTTACCAGATAGAGCGACAACCCTGGAGTCAGGAGTTGTCAGTTCAAATATGACCTCGGACACTTAACACTCAATAGCTGTGTGATCATGGGCAAGTCAAAAATACAAGACAACATAGACAAAGCCAATTTGTGATTTTCTAAGTCATTATATAGGTCCCCAAGGATTCATTTCTATTTGCCTTTGACACCATTATTCTATCCCATGAATAGATTCCCTCTGACTCCTTAGCTCTTCCCCCATAATAAGGATGAAATAGATTTGGATGCTACAATGGGCCAGACCTAATTCAGATGAGGCTGCTGCCTCAGATTCAAAATTGGATGAAATTAGTCCACAGAGGACTTAAAAGGAGGTTTACTAAACCATAGCAGGGGAAAGGTATTCAGAGCAGGAAAAATTGTACTCCCAGGACACCCCTTAGTTCCTCAGAATGCAGAAATCCGGTCTTGATGGTGGTCATTCTTCCAGCCTGTGGACAAACACCTTAGGGAAAAGCTTCAGCCCTTCCGTCCTTGCTGTTGTATACTTAGGCAACCAGGAAGCTACATCAATGGTTGGCGTGTTAGTCCCCTAAAGCAATTAGATCTCAAGGGTGGTTGAGTATCTTTTGAGGGAAAACTACCTTAACATGTATGAGGAAGGGTCTTAAGATATTACTCCCAACATAGGTGATGATTGGAGGTTACTGAAAGGGAAGCGAAATGATTCTTGGGCACCAGAAATTAGAACCTGGGGAGAGATGAAGGTAAAATGGCAGAGGGGATTTCCTCTATTTCCGCTATTCAACAAATGATATAACAGTCGTGGCAGGAATCACATAGAAATCCTTATCAATGATGAAAACTCCTGGCCATAGAAAAAGTCTGTCTGTTGTGGGGGGTTGCACTCGTCCGTACTCTCATACTATGGATAGCAGTTGACTCCCAGGCCCAGAGTTCTTGAGTTAATCACTGGCCCTAATACATGCTTTCAATTGAGCATTAGTTGGAAACTTTGGTGTATTTTTTAATGTTCCTTTCTCTGCTCACAAATGGCTCAACCCTGGGTTGGTAGTAGGGGCTGCAAGATGACAGAGAACTAAAAAACTAAACTGTGCTGCTCCTAAATTTCCTGGATTTTCTGTGAATTCCTCAAGGGCATTCTTTTGTGTCTTTTTTTGCATTTAGCATAGTTCCTACCATATAATAAGATTCTAATAAATATTTACTATGTTTAGGATAAACTATAGATATGTAATTGCAAGTTATATGTTCCATTACTCATTATTTAAATATTTTTTTAATGCTGAATAAAGAATAAAACACTAGATACTGTTCATTATGTCTGTTAATTAACATGGGGGTCTGACTCCATTATGTTAAAATCACATCATTAAGGCTCAAGACATCTGACTGATTTGAAGTGAGGGTGATAGCTGATTGGGGCTCATTAGCTAATCTTAACTGGTAAACCCATACTCAATATATCTCAGGCTGAGATGATCATTCAAAAAAAGGAGAAGTTGATGGATAACTTAATTATGTCATGGGAACAGATAATTGGCACTCCCTTTTGAAGGGAAAAAATACATAGGCAAGAGGGAGAATAAGACTTCCCAGGGATTGCTCCCTTTTTAGTGACTAAGGTTGAATTCATGGTTATTAATAACACATAGACATACATACAAATTATATATATACATATATATGTATGTATATATATATACACATATACATATACAAACACACATATATATGTATGTATTTATATATTTATACATATTTGTATATGTATTTATATATGTATTTGTATATGTTTTATATATATTTATATATATATATTTATATATGTTTTATATATATATATGTATATACCTATATCCATGTATATATGAATGAAATAAAGAACTAGGTGGCGTAGTGAATAGAGCAAATAGAGCATTGGACTTGGAATCAGGAATTTTCAGGAGTTCAATCCCCAAACCCCAAGTAGGATCGGGAAGAGTGAGACATAATTGAAATGACCGAACAACAGAAATGTATAAAACCAAGACAAGAAATCAATCCAACCTTGCAGTTTTATTCAACGAGCCCATTCCATTAAGACCAATAATAAAATGATTACATTTTTTCCAAGACTCATTCTGTTTCTCATGTTCACCTTCAGATAAATATTTTTACTGACTCTGGCATCCAGGTTCTAGGAATAAAAGGTATAATAGACATAAGAAATCATTCGAGCTCTTAGCAGGAAGGGTTTTAAATAAAATATCAGACATTATCTTCCCAATCAACTCATGATTAGCTGCACTAATGGAGGTGAGTAGGACTGTGAGTAATTTGAACCAGCCAACAATATAAAAATCATTTGTATTTGGCTTTGGAGCCATTCTACGGTTATGTATTTGTTTTTATAGATTTACCTTTCAAGTGATGTTTAGCTCTGGCTAACATTAAGATTACCTTACATTCCCTGCACATACACCAACTGAGTGTGGGAAGAGGGAGCTTTAAATGAAGGGAGGCAAAAGGCCTAAGATTTAAAATTTTCTTAACCCATTATATGTACTATTATCATCATCAACAACAATATCATCATCACCATCATCATCATCAACAAACACAGAGATAAAAGAATAATATAATGCATTTTTTTAAAAAGTCAAGAACTTTGTGTTTTTCATAGAAAAACAGTTTATCTACTAAGAAGAGCCAGCTTTTGCTGTGATTCAGATAAGAAATGTACTGTCCATGCTGCACACTTTCCAATCAGCCTGGGGCTGGTCACCTGGACCCACTGTGCAGCAATTAGAAAAATTTATCTGTCTTCCAAAATCAGGCATTACAAGAAATAGACATGTGGGGAGCTAGTTCTGCCTCCAAGGCATTTTATTAAAGTCCAGACTCTGTCACGCTGGGAAGAATGGCTCTCTTCTCTCATTGCTGCCTGTTACTTAATGAGTTCCTTCTGAGCACTGTCCACTCGCTAAAACATTAAGGGTATTGCCCATGCATCAACACTTAAAGGGGATAGAGCTTAATTCTCCTCATTCTAAGTCTGCAAAAAAGTAGTTTTTCATCATCAACCTGGGCCTGCTGGTGGCTACTGGCTGAGATCCTCAGAAGCAGGATCATTTCTTTGGAAAGAACACTGCATTTAAAGTTGGACCTGGATTTAAATCTTACTAATATTTTATTATTTTATGTCTATGTTATTATCTGTGTGATCTTGGGCAATTTCTTTGGACCTCAGTTTCTCATCCATAAAATAAGGTAGCTGGATTAGTTGAGCTCTTAAACTATGAATCTATAATTATATAATTTGTGAGATTTCTGATCAAGATGGGACCTTAGAGATCATTTAGTTCAACATCTCCATTCAACCAATCAAGAATCTGTGGCCTATAAGATAAATGACTTACTCATAGTCATACAACCAATAAATAGTAGAACCTGAATTCAAACCGAAGCCTTCTGAATCCAAATCAATCAACTAAGCATGTACTATGGACTACCATATCATACATTACACAATCCTTTCTTGAATTTTCAGTTACTCCTGATTGCCAGAGCTATTATTAGCAATTTAGACCTCTGAGGCAAGTAGCACTATGTAGACCCTCAAATTAACTATGGAGGAAAAGACTCCATAATACCAACCCCATTGAGGAGGAACCCTACTTCCCATCCCCTAGCTCTGGCTCCATGTGGGGAATAATTCAAAGATGGCATCAAATAGGGCAAAGATAGAGACCCCACTACCCCAGAACTACAAGCCTGATGCCAAAGACTGCAGCTTGGGGAAAAGTTTACTTGTTGTATAATCACAGTAAGGAATCAGGATATCTAATAGTTTTTTGGTTTAAAAAATTATTTTTAAAAATGAATTTCTCTACTATTGGAGTGAAAAATTCTGGAGAGCAATTTGGAACTATGCTCAAAAAGTTATCAAACTGTGCATACCCTTTGGTTCAAAAATGTTTCTACTCCCAAAGAGATCATAAAAATGGGAAAAGGACCTATGTGTACAAAAATGTTCATGGCAGCCCTTTTTGTAGTGGCCACTGAGTGGATGCCCAACAGTTGGGGAATGGTTGGGTAAATTGTGGTATATGAACGTTATGGAATATTATTGTTCTGTAAGAAATAATCAGGAGGAGAATTTCAGAGAGGCCTGGAGAGACTTACATGGACTGATGCTGAGTGAAATAAGCAGAACTAGGACATCATTATACACAGCAATAACAAGATTATATGATGATCAATTCTGATGGACGTGGCTCTCTTCACCATGAGATGATTCAGACCAGTTCCAATGATCTTGTGATGGAGAAAGCCATCAACACCCAGCGAAAGGACTGTGGGAACTGAGTGTGAACCTTAACATAGCATTTTCACTTGTTGTTGTTGTTTGCTTACCTTTTATTTTCTTTCTCATTTTTTTTTTTTTTTGCTGTTTGATTTGGTTTCTCTTATGAATCAAGATAATTGTATAAATATGTATATTTATTGGATTTAACATATATTTCTACCATGTTTAACATATATTAGACAACTTGCCATCTAGGGGAGGGGATGGGGGAAGGGGGAAAATTGAAACAAGGTTTTGCAAGGGTTAATGTCTAAGAATTATCCATGCAAATGTTTGGAAAAATAAAAAGCTTTAATAAAAAAAGGAAAAGATTCAATCAATAAATATCTCCTATGTGTCAGACCCTATGTTAAAGGCTGGAGATACAAAGAAAACAAAGACCACAGCCAGATCCTGCCCTTAAGGAGCTCACAATCTAATGAGGGAGACAATATGCAGACAAATATATGCAAAACAACCTATATACAGGATAAGTGGGAATAATTTTAAAAGAAAAGACATTGGAATTACGAGGGGTTGGGAAAGGCTTCCTTAGAGGATGAAATTTTATCTGGGAGTTAAAGGAAGGTAGGGAGGCCAGTAGTCAGGGAGAAGGGAAATGGTGGAGAAAGGAAAATTCCAGGCATAGGGAAATAGCCAGAGAAAATGCCAAGAGCAGAAGGGCAGAGTGTTTTGTACCTGGAATAGCCAGAAGCCAGTGTCGCTTTTAAGAGTACATACCTGAAAAAGGAGGGACCAGGTTATGAAGGGGTTTCAATGTCAAACAGCATCTGTATTTGCCCCTGAGTTAATGGATCACCATTAGTGTGGGGGTGACTTGAGTTTTAAGGAACTCACTTTAATGACTGAATGGAAAATGGATTGGAGTAGAGACAGCCTTGACCCAGGTAGTTCTCATCAGCAGGCTAAAGTAGTAATCCAGGTATAAAGTGATCAGACCTAACACTAGAGAAATAGGGAGTTCGGGTTGGCAAAGGGGATGTATTAAGGAGATGTTGCAAAGGTGAAATTGGTAGGTCTTGGCAATAGCTTGGATATGGCAGGTGAAAGATAGTGAGGACTCCAGGATGACTCCCAGGGGATGTACAAGTTCCAGGTAGAATAGCGTTGCCCTTTACAATAACAGAAAGGTAGGACTGGAGATCATTACTTGAAAGGTTGGATCTTTTAATCTACAGAATTTCCTGGGGTTCCCTGGTTGGTGACTAGCTCACTATTCTAGCCAGATCTAGCCAGCTTTCATTCCTCCCAGCCAGCTTTGCTCTATTCATTTATTCACTTCCTCTTCTGGAACTCAGATCAAATTAACTCTGTGACTGCTCCTGGAAGGCATCTGTCAATCAACTCCCCTAGATCTCCAATCACCATTCTAGTAGCTTTCTAGACCAAGATGACTTCTCCCCTATGGGGACTGTCTCCATTTATTATAATGTAAAATTAATAAATGTACATTGATTAAAATGTAGCTGGTGAATAGAGTGTTATGTAAATGTTAGCTATTGCTATTATTATCACCTGCACTTAATATAGTGCTTGTACCTAGCAAGAACTTAATAAATGCCTTTAATTAATAGAACAATCAGTATTCTTCATGTGTGATGCTATGTCTAATAAGAATCCTTCACAAGTGGAACTATTTTCACAGAACTTCTGGGTTTGCACTTAGCTCGTCAGGCTTTCTCCTTGTTCTCTTTCCCTGCGACAAACAGAACTTGTTTATGAGAGGTAGAGGCAGGGGATAAAGCCGGGGATGTACTGGAATCAGCCCGTACTGCCTCATGAGAGCACATTGCTAAGTTTTCACTATGAGCACGTACATCTCAGAGACTGGAAAATGCTATAAATCAGGGCTTGGTTGACTGTATTATTCATCTAGGCCTGAGAAAATGAAAAAGAAAATGTGAATTTAGATTAAACTTAAAAGGGTGACATAGATATAATTTTTTGGGGGGGTGGGGGAGCCAGTTGTTAAATAAAGTCCATGGAACAGAATAAGGAATATAATAGAAAGAATAGTGGATTTTGAGCCAGAGAATATGAATTTAAATTCTAGCTTCTTATTCCCTAAATGACTCTGGATGAGTCATTTTCTTTGTCTGCGTTTTAATTTCCTTATCTCTAAAATGAGGAGCTTAGTCTGGATGATTTCTGATCTACTTCCAAATCTCAATCTCTGGCCTTAAATAGCCACCCTAAATACTAAATACAAGCCTTAGTTTCTTTGTTATCACACGCTAGTCAAATGGCTTTTGCATGACAATTGTTGACCTCCTAGAGCTTTGTGGAGTTCAGATCATAAATGATGGCAAGTATTTTGTTCTATAAAATGGATTAATAAGGTTGAGGCTTCTCATAGTGTATTAGAATGTGAAGAAAATGAAATGTTCATACATAGCTAAGCATTTGTTGTTGCTCAATCATTTTGGTCTTGTCTGACTCTTCATGATCCCATTTGGGGTTTTCTTGGAAAAGATATTGGAATGGTTTTCCATTTTCTTCTTTGGATCATTTTACAGAGGGGGAAATTAAGGCAGACGGAGTCAAATGGCTCGTGCAGGGTCACATGGCTTGATGAGTCTTCCTGACTTTGGGCCAAACATTCTAACCGCTGTTCTACCCAGCTGCCCCATGGATGGACACAATAAGTAGTGATTTTGGCAATATTCAGACATATATTACTGGTTTACATTGAACATACTGATGGGTTAATCTTAGTGCACATGAAAATGTTTAATTTAAGGGATTTTGAAGCACTTATTAGAAATACACAGACTTCTCATTTCATGTGAAAATTTCTGGTGGGAATTCAGGATGCTGACTCACACAAATAAATATGAGCCATTATCTCCATAGTAAATATTTAATGTGACCTCAAACGTTTCATATGCTTTGACTTAGAGGTGGAAAGGAAGCTTCAATGGGTTGTCATAGATCAGGTTTGTCTTAATTGTTGTCAAGACAATGTCTTGTCATGCCTCATAGTTTGTATTAAAATGTGTGATTGAAAGGATTTCTGAGCACTCAGATTGGTATCCTCCTCTATAATAAGAAAGGTTTGAGTCAAGAGTTAAAATTTCTTCCACATTAAAAGTCTGGGATGTTTCCATCCCTGGACGTTTAGTCTGGTTCTATGTACAAATACTCTCCCTGTTTCTTAAAGGGGGAGTCTGTTCTTAGAATCAAGAACCATTCTTCATTTTGATGAGTAGCTATCTCCAAAAAGGAGCTTACTAAGTGATCATTAATGCATAGTGTCTTGTACTATTTGGTTGGTCTAAATAATAATACTAAATATGTTACCTTTCAAAAGGCCATCATGGATACAAGTGATTCTGGATCCTTGAAGGCTTCATAAAACAGCACTAGCAATTTCTGCCATGGGGAAAAGTTGGAGTTCAGACTGTGCAAAAGAACAGTGGAGATCTGTTATGCAGGGAGCACCCTTGCTAAGGATGGAAAAGCTTATCAACAGCCGTCCAGTACTCAGTGATGGATTTTTTTTTTTTTGGGGGGGGGAGCAGGGAGAGAATGGGAGAAAAATTTTATTTGTAATTGTGGCTAGTTCCACAGTCCAGAGATGTGTCCCACTGCAGCCTCCTGACTAAGCTGGGGCTCCAGAGAGCCCAGGAAGATGAATTGAGTGAGGGAAGACTAACATAAGAGTGGATCTTGGGTTTTCAGAATGAATATGGGTTCATTCTCAGGTCTGAGTCTGGGCAGCAATCTGGCCTTGCAGACCCATGCAATAAGAATCTTAACAGCCCTTCATAGAAAGCCCTTAAAAACTCAAAAGCAAATGGGTTCTGTCTTTCTAATGACAAGAAAGGCATTTAGCTGTTTCCTGTATTTGAGAACATTTTTCACTCCTCTCTGGCACTAGTTTAAAATAGCATAAATGCAAATGTTGTGTCATGAGATGACTTGCCTTCTGTTCATCCACATGCCTCCACTGAAGAACTTTTCCTCTCATCTCTAGAGATTGGCACCTAGCTTCAGGATGGGATCATTAACAGCAGAAATCAGCCTACGCCTGTAGAATACCCAAATGGCTCTGGGGCCATGGAGGGGCTTGTGTATTCATGCAAGGAACAATCTAGAATAGTCTTGAAGGAAGCTAAGAGGAAAGAAGGAAGGAAGAAAGTTAAGAAAGGCAAAGAAGGAAGGAAGGAAGGAAGGAAGGAGAAGGAAGAAAGCCATATTAGATGAACAATTTTCCTAGAAAAAAAGAGGGGACAGATTCTTCTTTGATAACTCCCTCGAGAATAGGAACTATTTTCTGTTTTCAGTAGAAAGATCTGAAAAACCTTTCAAATCACTGGGTTGATTTCAAGCCACAAGTGCCGGAGTTCTGTGATAATCATGGTGATGGATGCAGAGAAGCAAATCTTCCCTGCAAGAAGCTTATATTCTAATGGTTGATACAATAAAAACAACATAAGAACACAGAGGAAAAAATGTAAAGAGAATAAATACATATAAATACAATGGAGTTTAGATTCAAGAGGGAGAGCATTAGCAGGTAAGGTGGGGGTCAGAAAAGGCTTTATGTGGAAGGTGGTGGTTAAGCTGCTATCTTGACTGAAAAGATGATTCTATGAGATGGAGGTGAGGAAAAGGGCCCAAGTTTTGTCTTCTGTAAAATAAGGACATGAACTGAAAGATGTTTAAGTTCTCTTCTAGAAAGCACCTTCATTGTTTCCTCCTTCTCTTCTTTCCCTCCCTTCCTTCTTTTCCATTCCTTTCCTTTTTTATTCTTCCTTCCTTCCTTCCTCCTTCCCTCCCTCCTTTTCTTTCTTTTTTTCCTTCCTTTCTTGCTTCCTTCCTTGTTTCCTTTCTCTCTCTCTTTCCTTCTTTCTTTTCTTCCCTTCTTTCTGCCTTCCCTTCATTTTTCCTTCTTTTTCTTTCTTTCTTTCCTTCCTTCCTTTTTCTTTCTTTCTTTGTCTTTCCTTCCCTTTTTCCTTCTCTTTTTTCTTTCTTCCTTCTTTCTTTTTCTCTTTCTTTCCTTCTTTTCTCTTTCTTTCTTTTTCTTTCCTTCCTTCTGTTTCTTTCTTTCTTTGTTGTGTCTTCCTTACTTCCTTATTTCTTCTATTCCCTGCCTTTTTTTCTTTTTCTTCTCTTTTTTCTTTCATTCCTTTTTCTTTCTTTTTTCCTTTCTTTTACAAAAGTGCCTACTGTGTATCAGTCACTATGCCAAGCAATTTGCAAATATCCTCATAAAAACCTGGAAAGTAATGCTATACCTCCATTTTTACAGATGAAACTATCAAATGATTTATCTGGGATCACACAGCTATTTAAATGTGCAAAGTCAAATTTGAGCTCGGGTCTTCCTAATTCCAAGAACAGCTCTCCATTTTGCTGCCTGACTTCTCAAGTCTGTTCCCTGACTGGCTCTGGTCCTTACTTTTGGGACTTCCACATCATGCCTCAGCTACAGTTGTCTTCTGGAGCACCCCCCTTTGCCATCCAAGCTCCCATATCCCATTCGTTAATTCCTTCCAGGTCCTCTGTTTTGGGTTGACTCTCAAAGTGGCCAGTCTTTATCCCTACTCTGCTTCTGAATTTCTCTCAGCCCCCTGCTTTTCAATCCTTCCATTTGTTTTCTTCTCTTTTAAAGGATAAACTCTTTGAGGGCAATTCACTTTGTTTTCCCTTGTATTGATACCTTTAACTTAGCATAGTGCCAGGTACATGGAAAGCACTTACTAAATGCCAGTCACCTTAATAAACACTCCTTGCCATTTAGCAAGCAAGCATCTATCTCAATCCCTCCAACAAATTCAGTCTTTGCCTGAAGCTCTCAGTGAGGGGGAATTCTCCTTTCCCTGGGGTAGCCATTCCACTTTGGCATTGCATTAATTGTTGGAAAGCTTTACCTTCTTTTAATCTCAAATCTGTTTTTTGGCAATTCCTACAAATTGATGCTAGTTCTGCTCACCTGAGAGAAGCAGTACCAGTCTAATCCCAATTGCAGATGGCATCCCTTGAAGAATTTATAGACAGCTCTCGTGTCTCCCATAAATTTTCTCTTCTTCTGGATAAATATCTGTAAGCCTCTTGACCAATTGTCATGTGATATGGCTCCCAAGATACTCTATGATTTATCTGTCTTTTATCTAAAATGGGATAAAGAGAACTAAATACGGTGCTTCAGATGTGCTCTCCCCAAAGCAGAGTTCTAGGGAACCTCTTCATTTAGGACATATGCTTCTCTCTTATTACAGTCTATCATTACATTCATATTTTAAAATAAAAATTAAGTCCGGAGTCAGATTTTGGAAGAGCACTAATTGATCATTAAGGAAGTGACTTGATCAAATGTGTTCTATAGGACTTTTAATCTATCAGTGGATTAGAGAGGGAGTTGACCAGAGGCAAGGAAACCCATTATACCCAATATAGGGTTATTCAATTGTCCTGATGGGAAATAATGAGGACCTGATTAGTAAGTGGTTATGGGACCGGCATTAATGCAGTGGGTATGACAGAGATTGTGAAAATAAAATAAAAATAACACCCATAGGCCTGTACCAATGGACAAAAATTAAAAATAACACCCATAGGCCTGTACCTATGGATAAAAATTAAAAATAACACCCATAGGCCTGTACCTATGGATAAAAATAAAATCCATAGGCCTATGCAACTCACTGGATGTGAGAAATAATAGAGGGAGGTAGCCAGCACTCACACCTGGGAAAAAGGTGTTATCAATGACAGAAATAAAAAAGTCAGGAGCAAGATTGGGCTGGGGGGAGATAAGGAACTGAGTTAGGGGTCTGGTGAGTTTGAAGGGGGAGGCTCTTACACCTGGGAGTCACCAGATCTTTTTTACAGCTCACCTCTGTTTTTCATTTAAATTCTTTGCTTAGTCACTGGCCTTCAAAAGCCCTTAATGTACACCCACAGGATGCCTAATGGTATTTGATTCGATTCAGTTGCCGTGTCCTGAGGAGGGATATTGTGTGTGTTTTTGGCAGTTCAAGTAAAACTCAGTAACTTGAGCTAGACCAGGCAACAGACCACATCTAATAGGGTGCCCTTCGGTAGCCTGGGTTGATGAGGTCTGATAACACATAACAAGAGCAGTGTGTTAAGTGACGTGCGTGAGGAAAATTACATTTGTTTTGCATATTTTCTAAATTTGATTAGAAGCTTGTGGGAAACATGCAATGATGACCTTGGCCTTTTTGCTAAATAGTAGAGAAATCAATTTCATTTTGTGAATGTAGCTGGGCTTACAAACCTTTTCCATGTGCAACTAAGCAGCTGTTTTTGTGATACTCCATTGAAGTCTCCAATGCATTCTTAAAAAGCAGCCTCTCTTGGGACGGGGTCACGTTAGCCCAGATCTCCGGGGATGAGCTTCTGTACCTGAAACTCTGGGAGCAGATGGAGGAGCAGAGAGCCCATGCTTGTAGAACCTTTCTCTGGTGATCTAGCCTTATGGGAACTGGCTCAGCCCTCAGAATTGGAGGTCGCCCCGCTGGGCCCAAGGGTTTGAAAGACAGGAGAGTTAAATGTTCCAATACATGGAGGCAGCGATGGTTTAAGGGACTGACACTGCACCTGGCATCAGACCTGACTGAATTTGAGTTCCTATTGTTGTTCAGTCATTTTTCAGTCATATCTGATTCTTTGCGATCCCTTTTTGGGGTTTTCCGGGCAAAGATACCGGAGTGGTTGCCATTTCCATCTCCGCTCATGCGACAGATAAGGAAACTGAGACAGAAAGAGCTGATTGGCTTGCCCAAGGTCACACAATTAGTAAATACCGGAGACCGAATTTGAATTCAGAATGATGAATATTCCTGACTCCATCTCTTGCTGCCCCTCTCCACTTAGAATCCCCCCAATTTAAAAGCACAAACAAGTGACTGGGATCAAAGAAGTTGTTTTTGCTTTTGATATACTTATGGGAAACATCAGTACTTCCACAGGGATTCATAGACTCAGAAAAGGAAGTTCTCAGTAAGCTTATAGTAAGAACAATAGCTAACATTTATATGAGGCCTTAATGTTTTCAAAATACAAGTTATAATTTTCCCCTCTTCCATGGCAAACACAGTACTAGATCTCTCCAGGTACTTAATTTAATCTTTTAAAGCTGGCCCTCTTCCCATGGGCTCTTTTCCCCTCACCCCTGATCAGCCTCCCTTACTACTTTCCCTTCAGTTTTGCTTATTAATTTTTTTTCTTTCTTTCCGGCTTTAATCTGGTTATTTAACTCTTTCTTCTTTTTTCTCTCAGCTGGTCCAGTAGTTACTCCTTCCTCTCTTCCCTTTCAACTTGTCCTATTGATTACTTTTTAAAAATTTCTCTTTTTTAGGTGCCCCTTTCCAGAAAAGATTTCTTTCCATCCCTCTCTTCCCATATCCATTCCTCCTTTTTTGTCTACTCTAGATCTTCATTCTTTGGTTCATGGTCCATACCTATCCTTTGGAGGCATTCATTTGTTTATCTCTCTAGGCAGTGTCTGCTACTGCCATGTAATATTTGCTCCCTGGCTGACCCTTTTCCCTTGTGCTTTACATCTAGAAAAATGCCAATTCCTGAAAGTGATAGAGAAGACATTGTCATGTCAGCATCCTCCCCCATGTGATTATGCAGCCTACTATTAGACCATGATCTCCCCTCCGTCATCTTCCTTCCCCATTTGCCTCAAAATCTCCCCTCTGAGGGGCAGCTAGGGGGCGCAGTGGATAGAGCACCAGCCCTGAATTCAGGAGGCCCCGAGTTCAAATCTGGTCTCAGACACTTAACACTTCCTAGCTGTGTGACCTTGGGCAAGTCACTTAACCCCAGCCTCAGGGGGGGAAAAAAATCTCCCCTCTGAGTTCTTATTGTCCAACTCACCCAGGTATCAGTTGCCCCAGGAGTTCTAATTACCTCACCTCCTGAGGCAGGATTAGTGATGGTCTCAAATACCAAATTCCTGCAGACAACACCTGGTTCAAGGGCCCCATCTCCTTTTCCAGAAGATCTCTCAACACATAGGATCATTTATCAGTGACATTTATTTCTACCACTTAAACTGGACCTTCTCCTTTCCCCATCCCTTTTCAATCTTTTGCCCTTATTCCCTCTTACTCCCCTGTAGATTCTTTCTGAAAGACCATAAGAATTACCTTCTCCTCATTGCTAGCCTTCAACTCAACCAGGGAACATCACCTCCTCCCCTGTATCTTCCTCTTCCTCTTTCACACACTCTCCTATTTTATAATTTAATTCTTAAAAAAAAAAAAAATCATCAACTACAGTTGGGTCCATTACTCCAAAACTGCTTCTCCACTATGACCTCAATCTGATTTCTACCTTCCTTGTGTTCTCTTTGTAAATGTGTGGAGAGAAGTCTCCTACTGCTCTCTATTTCATTCTGTTGCCATTGAAATTTTCACCCCTTTTGTATTTCTGTTATCTACAGTGTTTATGAGGCAAATAATCTTCTTAGTTCTGGTTTTCTTTCTAAGAATGTTTTGAATGCTTCTTTTTTTTTTAATTTAGAATTTTTTTTCACAGTATATATGCATAGTGATTTTTTTATAACATTGTATTCATTTTTCCAAATTATCCCTCTCTCCCTCCACTCCCTCCCCTAGATGACAGGCAATCCCATACATTTTACATGTGTTACAATATAACCTAGATACAATATATGTGTGTAAATACCATTTTCTTGTTGCACATTAAGTATTAGATTCCGAAGGTATAAGGAACCTGGGTAGACAGACAGTAGTGCTAACAATTTACATTGAATGCTTCTTTATTAACTTTTTGTAATCTTTTATGGTTAATCTCAGATTTGCAGAGTAGATCACTTCAGGCTATATCTTTAGCTATATTCCTCTTTCGAATCCATTTCCATTCCCTCCTGTGTTTTCTGGTGGGTGCAGAATACTCTTGCATTATTTGAATTTTCTTTCCTTTTTATCTAAAAGTCTTTCTCCTGATTGCTTGTCCAGTTTGTTGTTTCTCAATGGGAATGTTAAATTTAACCATACGTGTGTTGAAGTTTACAACTGTGGAAATGGGTTTCTTTGTTTTGTTTTTTTCTTGGAGACTATCTAGGAATTCTTTCAATCCTCACTTTTTTTGTATGTTCAGATGTTCTGGACAGTCTTCTTGAATTATTTCTTGTAAAGAGCAGGAACTTTGGAGAAATATGCTTAAGGGTCAGTATGATTGATTTAAACAAGGTGTAAACTCAGTGGAATTGATAAGACAATGGTTCTCTAGTTTGGCCTGTGAGTTCTCTAGTTCAGTATGACTGATTTAATCTTACAACAAATAATGGTTCCCTAGTGATAGAATGATTGGTTTATACTCAGTGTGCTGTAATGATGTAATTGTAATAGAGCATATAAACTGGGACAAACTCAGCCAGAGACAGAGGACTGGAGGCTGGAGTTCAAGCACTCGGGACGTAGAGAGACTTCAAGATAGAGACTGTCCTGGTGGCTCTCCTGCCTTCATCACTTCTCCACTTAGGACCAAAGACTCAGGGCTGGTCCTGAGATCCTCCAAAGAGCCAGTCTGGACACTGTATTTTAATCACCCTGGTGTGGGTGCTCTAGAGAGAAACAGTACAATTTGTCACCCCAAGTTGGGGGCTCTAGAAAGCAGGACCTTACATTTGCATGTGCAGACTGCTGACTGGCTGATTGGCTGAGACTGCTGATTAAGACTAGGAAACTGTGAAGGAGATAATAAAGAATTTGGACTCTATCCCTGGCTATTCTTGTGGTGATTACTCTGCTAAAATGAAGGCTAGTCCCAAGACCTCCTGAAAGCGAACCAGAACATTACAATTTCATATATCATGATGTTCAGGTTTTTTGACTTTATATGTGGGAGGCCAATCATTCTTAGGTTATCGCTATGCCTCCTGTCTTTAAAATCAGTATATTTTGCTTTATAGAAAACATATTTTCTTTTAGTGTTACTGCTTTTTTATTTTTCTTCCAGATTTTCCTTCATTTCTTGTGTGTATACATGTGCACATACATATATAGAGATATATGTTTATCATATATGTGTATATATATATTATAATATAACATTAATATTATATCAGTTGTCCTATCTTTTGCTTTATAGGTGAGATTAGCCACTGTAAATTCAAGGTTTTCTATTCTACTAATATTTTCTACATGGGACATAAATTCTGCTCTTACAATTCTCATTTCTTTTTTATTTTACTTATTTTTTATTTATTTATTTTTTCTGAGGCTGGGGTTAAATGACTTGCCCAGGGTCACATAGCTAGGAAGTGTTAAGTGTCTGAGACCAGATTTGAACTCAGGTCCTCCTGAATTCAGGCCTGGTCACTATCCACTCGCCACCTAGCTGCCCCCCTCATTTCTTTTTTAAACCATTAAGAATAATGTATTATAGTTCTTTGTTTTCTTCAAAGTCCAAAAGGCCCTCTATTATATTAGGTATTAAATTATCTTTTTTTTGTTTTTTAGTATTTATCCACAAATACCTGAACTTGTTTACTAGACCTAAAACCACTATTTTCTTTTGCTATTAATATTTATTTCCTCTTGGTTTATTGCTTTTGCTTGAAGTTTTTGAGTTTATTCCTTCTGAAATCTTTCCTAATTTCAGTATTTTTTCCTCCCTTTATTTTCCCATATTGCTCACTTTCTGAATCCCTTCCTTCAGATGATAATTTTCCCATGGGCTACTTGTACCTCAGAGTTTCTTGGTCTCTTCCCACACTGGGCGATGAATGATTAACCAGCTTAGGTCTCTGCCTCAGGTGGATTTTGAAGGGACACTGGATTCTGAGGTTTTTTTCCTCAGACTTAGGGGAGTAGCACACAGCACCCCCTTCCCACCTCACCCCACCTCCCACACACAGTGTCTTGTCCCATTTCCTCTGTTCTTCCATTCTTTGTCCCAGAGGTACAGAACCACAGCCCCGGCAAGTTTCTCCAGGTTGCAGCTTAGATCTCCTGGTACTGGAAAGGGAGGAAGAGTCAGATGTAAGGTTGCTGTTTCCTGCCCATGGGTCTAGTTGACTTTCAGGGAGCATGGCAGGGAAGAGGAGACTAAGTGATGGTGAGTTGGGCATTAATTCTTGCAGCTTTTATCTTCTTTGTTTCTTAGTATCCTAGACCATGCAGATCGCTGAGTTTGTTTTATCTTTGGGCCATGATGTCTATTTTGGAGAGATCTTGAGTTTCAGAAAACATCTATTCCTACATCTTATTGGATATACAACCTTCAAGCACTCTACATTTGTGGTCTCATTTTATCAACATAACAACCTTGGGAAGAGGATGCTACTCATAAATCATTTTATAGATGAAGAAACTAAACTTGCGAGATTAAGTGCTCAGGGTCATATAACTAGAAATGCTGATGCAGAATGAAAACCCGGGTCTTCAAGACTCCAACTTCAATATTTTACCCATCGAGGCCACCCAGCTACCCAAGCTTATGTTAAAGACTTTTCTCTCTTTTGAAAAGTATAAAGCTCTATATAAACATAATGAATTTTGATCTATGGTTGTTACTCTGCAAGTTTTCCCACCAGTTGGGGTATTTAGAATATTTAATCTCCTGGAGGGCAATTCAACCACATTTATGGAGCACTTATTATGTGCCAGGCTCTGGGCTAAGCCCTGAGATAACAAAGACAAAAATAAAAGCAGTCTTTTTGCTCCAGGAGCTTCTATTCCAGAGGGTAGAAAACACATACAAAGATAAGTGAGGTGCATGGTACATTCCAAAATAAATGCTAAGTCGTAGAGTCAGGGGTGTGGAGAGCAATAGTAATGACCATGATGGTGATCATGTTGGGATAGCACTTGAGCTGAGCTTTAAATGAACCTAGGGATTCCTAGAGGCAGCTGTGAGGAGGGGGAAGAATTCCAGGAATGAGACAGAGCCTTTGCAGAGGCACCTAGGGGAGAAATGGAATGTCTGCTGTACGGAACAGCAAACAGGCCTGTTTGGTTGGAACCCAGAAGGGCTCGGAAATACTCTTTCATTTTTGTCTTTGCATCCCCCAGATGGAATCGTGGCTTATATGTAAATAGCATTTAATAAATCTTGATGGAAGTGAATTCTTTGTAATAAAGCTCCTCCCCATTGAAACATTGGACTCCAGCCCTGCAAACACCCTAGGTTCTGAACGATGAGGTTTTTGTCTTATTTTTGCCCATATCCAGGCTTCTACTCTATTCTCTAGGCTACGTCTTCTCCATTCTGACCACCTTCTCTACTTGTGGACCATGGCTCCAACTGTGAAACCACCCTAGACATGTACCTATATGTGTCCCTTTCACCTCTGTCTAGTTTCCTTTTATATATTATCTCCTCTTATTAAAATGTAGGCTTCTTCAGAGTGAGAACTATTTAGTTTTCTCGTACCCCTGCCCTTAAAACAGCTCCTAGAACATTGTAAGAATCTAAAAGATTCTCTATCTGTCTGTCTGTCTATCTGTCTACTATTTATTCATAGAACTCATCTTTCTCTTTATCCTGTGACATATTTTTGGTCAATCAGGATTCCAAAAGACCAATGATGACATGGATATGGTCTATCAAGAAAATGATAGACTCAAGATGCAGAAGAAGGCTTTTTTGGCAAGACTACTAGGGAAATTTGCTGCACTTGACTCACCATGTGAGAATTTTGTTTTTGTTTTGTTTTCCCAAAAGTGGGAGAAAAAAATAAATGCTTTTTAATTGGAAAAAAATCAAATCAATAACAAATTTTAAAAATAAAGTAAAAAGGTTGGACCAAATAACTTTCCAGGTCTGTAATTCTATAAATCTATGGGTTCTAGTCTTGACTTTACCATGCTATTTGCATGTCTCTAAGTCTCTCTTGACCTTAGTTTCCATCTCTAAAATGGAAATCACAGGATCCTAGATCTAGAACTAAAAAGAACATTCAAAACTTGCCAGACTCCACAAGGCTAAGTGATTTGTTCAAGAAGAGAGATTTGAACCCATTTCTGAAATTCACAACCAGTGCTCTTTCCACTCTACCACAGACCATAATCCCACCTGCCTTGGCTCACAAAATTGTTTTGAGGAAGTGCCTTTGAAAGCATTCTGTAAACCCTTAAAGTACTCCATAATAGGGAGTTGTGGGACATAAAAGCTAAGCTCCAATTTTTGACCTTTTGGAAGCAAACTGTATAATCATTGCACATGACAGCGAGTTTGTTTTTCATGGCTAAGAAGGCTCTGGGGGTTCTTATTAGAGCCATGTGACTTAATCCAATGAATCAAAGTTCCAGATAACCTGACTTTGCCTCTGGTTTTACTCCTTCAAGATCAGAGCTGCTGATATCTATTTTGTTTTGCATTTTAAGGATCTGTAACTGATTTCTCTCCCCGTTCTACCCTATGTTGTAGTCGACTGCTCCCACATGATCTATCATCTTGAAAACACTTTCGAAATCAGATCTAACTGAAATAATGTCTGATGGCTACTGTCTCTGCTATCACATGATAACTCAGTGGCCCTTAAATCAGAACCTTTTGAGAAGTCATTTGAAGATACAGTCTTGCTTCCTTCCTAGTGCTACAAGCTTCTAAGACTACAAAGAGAGGTTGATTAAATACTCCTTTCTATAGTTTGAAATGTATGTCCAAGCAAGGAAATGTGGGGGAGAGAATTTCTTTAGGAAATTGGCAGTGGTCAAGCAGATCAAAGTCTCTTGCCCTTACAGTAAAGAGCCTTTCATCATTCACATAATCACATAATATCAGAGGGACACAAAGAAAACATTTTGGATGTGTAATTGCTGTATACAGGAGACCTCCTCTTCTATCTTAATGATTAAAAAAGGCAAAAACATGGGAATGGAACAGACTGCTCAGAAAGCTCCAATAAAATATTATCAAAGTCATTATTCAGGGCAAGAGTGCAGTCTACTTTTATAGATCACAGGATTTAGAAATGGGATCTTTCTCATTTTGTAGAAAGGGACACTGAGGCCTAGATTAAGGAGGTATCTTGCCCAACCAAGATCACACAAGTTGAAGGTAGCAGATGAGCCAGAATCCCTGACTGCAAATTTATTAGTCTTTCCTCTGCATTCTATCTTCAACATGCAATCTGTATGTGCCCTAAAGGCCTTTGGGAAATCTTCAGACTTTGCCTTTTCCTATAACCTCTGACTGGGAGAGAAAAAAGAGCTCTTTAGCCTCTAGACTTCCCGCTTACCCTTAAAACTATATGCTAAACTCTAATGGATTTTCTGGACTTGTGTCAAGGGCATAATTAGCCCTTTTTTCATGCCAAAGTCTACTACTTAGCAGCATTTGGGACTGTAGTACTGACAAAGCACTGCCAGCTCTGGGCTTCTCCCCTATAATTATTTATTTTTACTTTGAGCTTGACAAGCAACATGAACATCTTAATGTACCCCAACCCTTGTTTGCCAGTCATACTCTGCCATATTTTAATTCTGGTATAAACAGGGTCTCAGTTCTCCCCTTTCCCCCCCCAAACCTTACCTTTAACCCATCACAAACCTTCCTGTCAATAGCCCCATCCCCTTTCCTCCTCATGGTGGATCTTCTAGTTGGTTGGTTGGCTGCTTATTGACCTTCGTTCTTGAAGAGGACCAAAATGACATCACTATATTGGAACCAAGGTACAAGGCGTCCAACTGTGGTTGCTCAGACCCATATGAGCTTGGAAAGCTCTGCCACGGCCAGATACAAATAGTCCACATGAACATTTGGAGTGATGATGTCTCTAAATTTGTGCATCTTGTACCACAGCTCTGCTTCTCTACCAAGCACCCCTTCTTTGATGGGGACATGCCATGCTGGACAGTATTTGGCCAGTATCTCCAATGTCATGCAATCAATTCCAAAGTTCTTTAGAGAGACCCTGAGCGTGTCCTTCTATCACTTCTTCTGACCACTATGCAAGTTCTCTTCCTTGCAAATTCTCTTCTCCCCCCCCACCCCATTTTTGACTTAGTTTGAGACTGTTTGAGGGAGAACTTCTACCCCTAAGAAAAGCTCATTTTCTCTTGGGATTATTCTAACTGGAAGTTTTTTTTTCCTTAAATCAAAGTAATGAATTTGCCATTTTCTCTTATTGGTCCGAACATATGCTCTGAGGACAAATAAAATTAAGTTTCTTCTTCCACAAGAAAACCCTGAAGATAGTCATCATGCTCCATGGCTGAATCCCACCTCCTTCTCCTTTTCTACCATAAAATTTTCTTATCCTCAGGCTAAACATTTCCACTTCCTCCCACTAATCCTTCTATGACAAGGGCTTTGGAAACAAAATAGATCAGGCCAGGATATCTTTAGTTTCCACTAGTTCAGCAGAAGGGAACCTGATTGAAACATGGGTGTGGGACGGTAATAGTGTCTGAATGTCCACAAAGCCAGGGCAGATTCCATAGCTGCCTCAGTAGTCTGGCATGTAGCAGCAGAGAGTAACCATCCAGCCCTTCTGTTTATCCACCAGGACTGAAGAATGATAAACACAGCCAGGGCTAAGATCATTGGCCTTGGAGTTAGAAGTATGTCTCTGAGCTTCTTCTTCTTCCTCATCTGTAAAGTGCAAGGACCATGCTAGATGATCTCTAAAATCCATTCTGGTCATAACAATCTATAACTCATAACCATAATTCTCTGTACACCAGTGGCCAGTAGTTGCTGAATTGTCTACAACTAGGACTGAGTTCCAATCCTTTATAGGTGAAGCTGTGTTCCCAGCAGCCCCCAAGGCAACAAAGTCCTGCGTTCTTGACTTCAGTTCTGTATCAGTCTGAATCACTCAGAAACTTTGAGTTCTGCTAAGCAGGAGAAACAGTGGATCCTAGTGAATACAGAGATGGTCTGGGAGCCAAGAAAACAAGGGTTCAGGTCTTACCTCTCACACATACTGGTGGTACCACCTTGGAGAGCAACCCACATGGCTCAGTGCTCTTAGCAAACTCTAAAACTCACCTCTTCTGGTAGAAGAAGATTTCTAAGAACTAATTTGCAATTTAAAAAATGACACAGACCAGTACTTTAGAATTCACTTGAGTTACTAGTTTTAAAATCCTCTAACATAGAGGTACAGAATGTCTAAAAGGTAATAATAATTATTATAGTTATGACTATTTGTGATTCATGTGTATTAGGTGGGGCAGGAGAGAAAATGCTGCACTTGGAGTTAGAAAGATCCGAGTTCAAATCCATCCTCAGACTGTTACTAATAAGGTGATTTTGGATAATTCATGTGACCTCTCTGTACTTCAGTTTTTTTCTCCTGCAAAAATGAGAATAATAATATCAGGGTTGTTGTGATGATCAAATGAGATAATATTCACAAAGTGCTTTTCAAACTTTAAAGTGCTATATAAATTATTGTTCTTTGACACTAGCTATATGACCTTGGACAAGACAAACTTCATTTTTCTGAACCCAAAGTTTCTCATCTATAAAAGGCAATCTATTGAGCAATATGATTTCTTTTTTTAAAAAATTATTTGCAATGCAAACAAAGGTGTCCTAGCTGTACCAGACCTAAAACTATATTATAAAGCAGTGCTCATCAAAACCATTTGGTATTGACTAAGAAATAAAGTACTTGATCAATGGAATAGGTTAGTTCACAAGACACAAAGTCAATGACTAATCTAGTGTTTGATAAACCCAAAGATCCTAGCTTTGTTTGACAAAAATTGCTGGGAAAACTAAAAAATAGTATGGCAGAAACTAGGCATTGACCACCACCTAACAACCTATACCAAGACAAGATCAACATGGGTTCATGATTTAGATATAATGGGTGGATACTATAAGCAAATTAAGAGAACAAGGGATAGCCTTCAGATCTGTGGAGAAGAAAGGAATTTATGGCTAAAGAAGAACTAGAAAATATTATTAAATGCACAATGGAAAAGCAAAGAAAACTATAGCAGAAAAGCAGAAAAGGATGGGGATTAACAAGAAAAGGAGTTTCTTCTTGAATCATCAACAGGCCATAAATTCCTTTTTGACCACCAGAGGGAGAACGATTCTCAGACAGCCAGACTAGAAAATTAGGCAGAATACATTGAACTTGTGAGCCTGGACAGAGTTATCCAGACTGAGAAATAGCTCAGGACCATAAATCTGAGAAAAGGTAGGACTCCTTATCCAGCCTCAATGCCTGAGATGACCTTCTCTGCACATACTGTCTCTCTAATCCTATTCTCTTCATAGGTGATAAAGTAGATAATATTATATTCAAAAGATTTGTCTGACCCAGTGATAGATAGCACTATTAGGTCTATATCCCAAAATCGATCAGAGAAAGAAGAAAAAGTCTCAGCTGCACAAAATATTATGTATTTAGCAG
Source organism: Sminthopsis crassicaudata (assembly GCF_048593235.1). Lineage (NCBI taxonomy): Eukaryota > Metazoa > Chordata > Mammalia > Dasyuromorphia > Dasyuridae > Sminthopsis > Sminthopsis crassicaudata. The sequence continues at coordinate 38,431,477 of NC_133622.1, forward strand.
CTCTTTTTTGTGATGGAAACTGAGGTGGTACCCATCTAATGGAGAATTGGTGAATATTTGTGGACTATGATAGTAATGGCATACTAATGAGTAATAAGAGATGATGAAGGCAAGGGTTTCAGAATGACTTGGGAAGATTTCTATGTGGAGTGAAGTGAACAGAAGCCAAGGTAAAAAAAAAAAAAAAAAATATATATATATATATATATATATATATATATATATATATATATATATATATATCATGCAATAACAATGATAGAAAGACAATTATCTTTCAAAGCCTTGGGAATCATGATCAAGAGGAGGACCAGTCACAGTTTCAAGGGACTCATAACAAAACATGTGACCTATTTCCAGAGAAGTGATGAACCTGGATAGTAGATCAATGCATATTTTTTGGACATGGACAATGTAGGGATTTGTTTTGTTTGATCATATATGTCTAAAATATGTTTTATTTTTCTTACTTCTTCACTGAGAGAGAAGGAGAGAGAATTCAGAACTTAAAATAAAATGAAATTGAATTAAAATAACACTAGTCTGTTTGGATACCAACCAGGATAGACTAGGAAGTCTAATCACAAGTAAAGAAGGGACCAAAAGCCTTCTAATAAAAGGCAGATTTGGCCATGGGCTAGCTGCTATGCCCAGATGTGCTGCATCTCCTCCAAATAGGAATCAGTCCTTGCAAAAGTAAGTTGTTAGCAGTGTCCTAACACTATTCATGTGCCCCTGAAATTAAAGGAGCTACATAGCGAATTCTTGCCTTGCATTTATCCTGTGCTCCTGAAAGGTTGGGGGGAATGGCAGCTGATCTTGGTCTTATAAGAGGGAACTGGGTGACTTGACTTATCTACTTTTGAAAAATATAAAGTATAATGTCTTTGCTTTTAGAATAAAAATTTTAGTCAATTTTTAAAAAAAATTACCAAAGAGTAAATAACTTTGACTAAAAACTCAAGTGCAAGGGCAAATATAAAGTTTCATTTGACCATTTTCCCTTCCGTTCAGGGATTTAACAGTGGAATAAATATATGCCATTCATTTAATTAATTTCACTGAGCTCATTTTCACTTTTGCATTTTGGCACACTACGCAGGAGCTCTGTTTATAGCTTTCTGTCAATGTTTTTATGTGATGCTATGGTAAGATTTTTTGCTTTGGAGTTGGAAGACCTGAATTCAAATCCCAGACCTTTTAATTATTATCTGTGTGATGCTGAGCAAATCACTTAAGCTTTCTGTGCCTCGGGAAAGAGGGGATTGGAAAAGATAAGACCTAAGACCACTTTTAGCCTTAACATTTATAATCAATTCCTATTATGTTACAAATGCCTGGGCAAGCATGGTAGAATGACATGATATTTGAAATAAGAAGCCCTGGGTTCACATCCCATCTATGTGAGATCTGACTTTACTGGGTTCAAATTCAAATACTCTGCTAATTAAGGCAGGTTGCTTTATCCATTTGAGCTTCAATCTCTCCATCCATGAAATGAAGGAGCTGCTGTCCTGTAGGTAATCAATCTCTGAGGTCCCTCCAGTTCTGATTGGGATATTCTAAATCTAATTTCTATTAATTTTCCAAGGAAATACTAAGAGTGTGGGAGTGAGTCTATGAGTTCTTCTGAGTCCCTTATAGTACTTAATATAGAAATCCCCAGGCAGGAGAGTAGCATGTGTAAATTGCGATAAACTACCTGGAGTCCTCACTTACTGATTTTTTTTCAATTACAACAGAAAATAAGGAAAGAACTCCTATTACTTCTATTTCCTTGGGACTTTACTCAGCTCAGACACTTCAGAATTTCAAGAATTCAGGGAAATAAAGGGCTGAGGGCTCCTGGTCTTCTATATACAATAAGTATACACAACAATTTACACAATAAGTATGTATAAATAATATATATATATATATATATAAAATACTGCTAGATTAACTGATTTTTCCACTTTTTAAAAAAATCTAGACCTGTGATATCATAAATAATGGAAATCTCTCTCTACTAATACATCTGTTCTGCAATTTATAATCTTACCTGGGGGTAGTAAAGAGATCAAGTTACTTGCCCAGGGTCACACAGTGTCAAAGGAAGGAATTAAGCACAATCTTTCCAGTCTCCAAGACCAGGTTTCTAACCATTATGTCCTGCTATCTTTCAGTCACATGACTTGTTTTTAAGTGATAGAGGAAGATATTTTTGAAAGCTTTGCAAGAGACCCGTATAAAATCCTGTAACAAAATGAACATAACAAAGTATGATGTGGGCAATATCTTGGGTGATCTCTGACTTCCTTTTTCAGAATTCACTTTTCATTCCTTATATGCTTGTCCTGATGTCACCACTGGTATTGTTCCTATTCCAATTCCCACTAGGCTTGCTCTCAGCTATCTGTCAACTTTGTTGCTCTGTGGACCTTAGCACATGCCGTCCATGGGGTTTTCTTGGCAAAGACACTGGAATGATCTGCCATTTCTTTCTCATTTTACAGATGAGGAAACTGAGGCAGACAAGGTAAAGTGACTTGCCCGGGGTCATACACCTAGTGTGAGTCTTCCTGACTTCAGATCTGGCGCTCTATCCACTGTTCCACCAAGCTGTCCACTGCTCCTCAAAAGTCAAAAATCATGGATTACAGAAGTGGGGAGTATTTTAGAGATTTATCTGGTCCAATTCTTCATTTCTGTGGATAAAGAAATTGAAGCTGCAGACTAAATTAGGCAGGGTCATATAACAGAATAAGAATGTAAACACAGGTCTTTTGATTCCAAATCCAGTGATCTTAGACTGGATCCTTCTAGACTGTCTGAGTTGCTTTTATTTTCTTATATTTTTTGGCCTATATACTAACTCCAAAAGCAAAATCTGGGTTAAAGTGGATAAAATCTTATTGTTGAAGTTTTCTATTATACCACTTAGGTACTGGGGGAGTTTGGGGAAACAGGAGCTGGCCCTGAATAATATTCTTTAAATGACACCTTTCTGAAGCTTGTTATTCTGCATTGTCTAGCATAGTTAAGGAGAAAAAGAGTAAACTGGATTATATTTAGGAAATCATGCAGTGTATTCAACAATCCCATGATACTCCTTTGGCATAAAAACATCCATCTTTTTAGCAAAAATGTTTTCCCAATATTGCTGCATGTTTATGAATTTTGGAAAATCACAGTCTTTAAAAAAGCAAAATAGATTAAAAATAAGAGGTGGGTAGAAGCCGGTTACCCTTATTCCAAGTGATGGCCTATGCTCAAGAAGTAGACTGAGGAATACAATTTAAGAAATATATAATAAAATGTGGAGGAGTAGTAAAAATCAGAGTGTTGAACTCCTATCTAAAAAATGTAAAAAATATCCCAAGAAAGGCCTTTGGCATGTTGAATAAATCTTTTGTGGGGGATCTTTGGGAAAACATGGAGCAGAATTACATGGGATGAGAAGACATGGGTGGGCTACAATCTGTAGAATGGAAGGACTGAGATCTGAGATCGCAGGTCCATTAAGCATTAAAATATAAGAATGTGTGTACCCTAGCTCCCTACATATCTCTAATGTTAATTATAATTTCAATAGTTCATCCCTGTTGTGACATCTTTAAATAACTAATCCTCTTCTTAGCCCTTCGAGCATTTCTTTGTCCTGTGAATCAGCAGAAATCTTTCTGTTTGCTATTTTCTTTCCCATCCAGGTTTCTTAATTTTTTTCCTCTTTGTTTCTCTGGTCCAGACCTTCATGCTGGCCTGGAACTAGTTATAAACTCTTCACATTGGAACACAAGTTCCAGGTGGTTCTCCAGGGAAATTCTCCATTCAATGTGAGCAGAGACAAAGAGTGTTTGAATATAAAGGCCCAGTTTTCCAGCACAGGCTACAGAATAATCATGCATTTTGATGGTTTTCAACACCCTCACTAAAATTCTCACTTGCCACTCACTCTTTTTCCATTCCATCTCAACTCTGCCTTCATGCAATCTGCCTGCAGGGATCCAGCAGAGCTCAAAGAGTGATGATTCCTATTGCAGAGAAATGTTGGACTGGAAAGGGAACCACAGGGATAATGGTTGTTTAAAGGGAAATTCGCTCACTTATGTAAATATTGTTGCTCTAACAACAATCCTTCAGTTAACAATCTGCTTTGTTCTACGCCATATATACCATTCTCTTTAAGAAAGCTGATATTAAAACCAGCAGGTACAAAACAGATCAGCTTAAATGAGGCTTTGGAAAAGAGAAGAGAAAATGCATACATGGTATAGTTAGTGAATAGGAAACCACAGTTAGAAGGCCCAAAAGCTGGATCCAGATCTGACTCTGATACTAAGGAGCTGTGAGAGCTCATCTCTGTGCCTCAGTTCCCTTATCTGTAAAATGGAATGGGGGGTGAGGAGAAGTCTCGGTGGCTGGGATCTTATGACCCCATCTTTGTTGAAATGGTAGACTCTGGGTGTGAACTTTCCATAGATTATCAGACTTGATTGCTACACTTAATTTTGCTGAGGTGTCTCTTTTTTTTTTTTTCTTTCTTTTTCATTCTTTTTTCTAAATTATGGGGAATAAGTGAGAGAAGAATATAGGCGTTTTTCTGCACCAATTATATGCCAGGAACTGTGATAAATGTTCTACAAATGTGATTTCATTTAATCCTCACAACAACCCTTCAAGTTGAATTCTACTATTATCCCTATGATTGAGGAAAATTTGGGTGGTAAGTGACAAGCCCGGGATCACACAACTAGTGATTGTCTGAGGCTGGATTTGAATTCATATCTTCCTATGTCATCCAGTGGTCCTTTTCTGGGGAAGAGAAGGAAGGGTACGTTTAGAAATTAAGGTTATATCATTAAAAACTCCTTTAAAAAAAGCCCAGGATCACATAGCTAGTAAGTATCTGAGGCTGGATTTGAACTCATATCTTCCACTTTTTCATCTAGCTGCCTCATGGCCCTTTTCTGGGGAAGAAGAAGAAGGGTATGTTTAGAAATTAAGATTATATCCTTAAAAACTCCTTTTAAAAAAATAATTATGAAAGGGGAAAAATATTTATCAACAAATATTTTTTTTCCTCCAATGCAGAACATCAGAGTGAAGTAAATCGTCCCTGAATTCTGACTCGCTGACACAGTAAGCCACGACGGCTCCTTTCCATCTGGATGTCATTACTGAGAAATTCTTGGGCTGGGCTCAGTCACATGTCTGGGGTCTTCATAGCACGAGAGCTATTTGGGAGTCCATGTGTGGGCCATTCACCAGCACGGACTCAGGTCCCAGCTGAACTTTCGCTCTCCAGCATCTATATGGAAATGCAACAGGCTCAGTCTGTTTTCCTGGCAGCTCCACTGAAATGATTGGAAAGACCAATTGCACCGAGAAGGAAGAAGCAAAGATTATTGATAATGAGAGTTTAGTTTCCTCTGGAAGGTCGATGTCAGAGAAACTGCTTTGAGACTTGCTTTTGTGACAACCCAATTTCCTTACAGCTTTAGACCAGGCAAGCGGCCCATTTTAGTCACAATTGGTTGCTCTTTTCAAGGAAAGCACATTGTATTTATGGGGGTCTCCATTAGCAAGAACATTCACTCCTGGCTGTGATTTGGGTTCATTACTGCCATTGGCATTTCAAGATTTTTTGACATATTTTCTGAGCAGCTAAGGGAAAAATACAGCCAAATTCAAGTTTAGAATGTTGCCTTAAAATACATGCCTATTTCAATTCAACAAACATTCGCCCACCACCTGTTATACAGAAGGGAGGCAGGCACTGTGCTGGCCGGCTCAGGGACATCCAAAGAATCGTACATGCGGTCTCCTCGACCTAGCTACTTAAAAGTTACACTTAATTTCACGGTACTCTTTGGATCAATAGCCATTCAGAACCTGCACCAGGAGCTCTCCTATTCTCATAAACCAAACCTTGTCTAATGAATAGAAAGCCCTTGATAGTGTTTTCCTGCTTCGTGGTCATGTTTTTTTGTTTTTTTTTTTGTTCAATAAAGATGATATTCACTTGCATTGTCAACTCTAGCACAGGACATATTTCAAAGGATGTTCTGTCACAGTGCTAACTGTTAAAATAGAATTTTTTTTAATATCCACCAATCTTCTAAACCTGGAAACAGTATCCTAAGGCACAACTATGAAAAAGCAAAGGATTTTTGTTTTGCCGTTTCCATGGAGATCATACAAATAGCCACAAAATTGGGGTTGCTGTCACCTAAGGAGCAAGAGAATTCAGTTAGGTTGGTACCTGATTTTTTTTAAGCCTCGAGCACATACAGAAAGACACTGTAGGATGGTGGAGTGGAGAGGTACTAGCTGAGACACTGGGAGTTGTTGGGGTTTAGTCACTTCAGTTGTTTCTGAATCTTCATGGCCCCATTTGGGATTTTCTTGGAAAAAATGCTGGAGTGGCTTGCCATTTCTTTCCCCAGCTCATTTGACAAATGAGGAAACTGAGATAAATGGGGTGAAATGACTTGCCCAGGGTCACATGGCTAGTAAATGTCTGAGGTCTAATTGAAACTTATGAAAATGAGTCTTCCTAATTCCAAACCCGTGCTCTAACCGATGTGCCACCTAGCTCCTCCTGGTGTCCCATTGGGAAACTGGAACACTTTTCCTCATTCTGCCACTTTGTGGCCTTGGCCAAGTGACAACCATTCCTATTTTCAGGTGATCTCTAATGTTGTGTACAGTCTTAAAATTGTATTATTCCATGGTCTGCTGCCACAGAGGGGCATTGTCTAAAATCCATAAGAATTGCTTCTCTCTTTACTCCTTCACTCAGCCTCGGGCTATATTAGAACCCATCCCTGTTCCCTGAGTGGTGGGAAGAAAGCACCAGGTGCCTCCTTGTCCCCTTCCCTTTGCCCTTTGACCCTGCCCTGGCTACCCAGAAATCATCCAGGATGCTTGACTGTGGGATGTGTCTCTGATGAGATGGGAGTCATCATCTCGATTCCTGATGAGACAAAGGATCATCGCGCTCTGCCACTGAATCCTTCAGTTCTCTAGGATTTGTGCTGTATCTTCTGACCACAACACACAGGAATCATTGGACTTACTGATGAAGTTAACATATCCTTGGACCTTATTATATGCCTTTAGGCCTCTGGACCTTTCCACCTGCCCTAGAGCTGCACACACTTTCTTTTATGTATCATCTCATCCAGTGTCATCTTCTTCCTACACTCTGTATTCTCCTCCCTTTGTATGGGCATCTCCATCTGGGGAGGGGGCAAGAATCCTTCATTGCCTTGGCTCTGAATTGCTATGTTATGGTCATCCATCAAAAGGAAGCCCATAACCCCTATGGATGCCAGCTAAAAGACTTTGCTGTGACCTTTTAAAAAAAGAGGCTTGCTGAGCAATTGGTAAACAAGACCCATAGTGCCTCCACGGGCACACTCCTGTGCCTTCATCAACACTTCCTAACATCTTTCCCTGAGAATTTGGAGAGAATACTGAATCTAGAATTACAAAATATGGGTTCCAATCCCAGCCCCAACCCTTAAAGACTACCTATTCCTGGGCAGATTATCTAATATTTCTGTGCCTCAGTTTTCTCATTTTTAAAATAGGGAGAATAATATTTGTATTATGGACCTCATAGTGTCATTATGATGACCAAATGAAGTTAACATATGTAAAACATTCTGTAAGCTTTAAAAACACCATATAAATGTCAGCTATTGTTATTATCATGGACAGCCCCCAGTTATCTGCGCCAGCCAAAGAACCGTTGTTTGGACTTTTGTCCAAATGTTGTGGCTGGTCTGTCCAACAGAGTTCAGATTAAAAGGGTGGGTGTGTTGTAGTTTAAACTTATATTTGTTCAATGTTACTTAAAACTAAGAAAGCTTCATTCCTTTTCAAATATACATATATATATCATATATATATAAAATCTTAGACTTTTAATGATTGCACAAATTGGAGAAAACTGGACTAAAGCAAGCTGTTTCCTTCCTTCCCTTGCATTTTTTAATGCTTTTTTAAAAAGCAAAAGTAAATCGTTTTATAGAAGTACATTAGCTGAATACATCCAAATATGCTTCCTGGTGTGATAATTGTCTATTGTCCTCTTCTGCTTACTTCATGCAAATGTACAGTGCTTTCCTTGGCTCCTCTGGTGAAAAGCCTATAGAAACTCAGCTGCATGGATCTAATTTGGCTGGCGACCACAGCTGAGTTTGTTTGTAATTGTTGTAATCCAGTAATTATATCACAATGCCTTTAACAATCCGACACTGATTAAGTGATGGGGGTCCCTTGCCCTGACACTGCTGTATCTGCTTGTTTCTTCATAGAATAAAAAAAGAAGAAGAATGAGGTTTCCCATCAAGCTATGGTTCTGTTGCCTTAGGAGTGGTCCCATATTCTAGCCAAACGGAGAGAGGGCTTGCTGTCTAATTACAGAGCTGGGAAGCAAAAGGGCTTGGCATCCCAGTTTGCCTCTCTCTGCAGCTTCTAGCAACATTGGAGCGGTTCCAAGGTGAGACTCATTCCAGAAATATCTCCACTGTCACTGGGGACATTTGAAGCTCTTCACTTTGTGGTGTTC